>NC_083339.1:48908399-49029814 GCF_019175385.1 Lycium barbarum | reverse complement strand
TATGGACCGTAATTCTCATCAACAATTTTCTCCTCTCTGCCAAGAGGTGTACGGGCAGTATTTCCAATTACGGTCCGTATTTCTCAACAGACAGTCCGTATTTATCCTCCAATATCAAATTTCGACGAAACGTATTCCCTTTAATTCGTTTATCCTCTAGTCCTTCCAACACTTGCCAAACATGAACTTAACCCTTCGTATACTCAAGATGAACACGTCTAATCCCATATAACCTCGAAGATAATTTTGCTTTCCAAATCTATAGCAACCAACTCATGAGGAAACTTAATGTATAAAAGTACGGAGTGTAACATCCTCCCCCTCCCCTTAGAAACATTCTGGAATAAGGCACTATTACCCCCTGAACTATACCCGAAGTTGCTACGACATATTTGACCTTTCCCTGGGTCCTATTACCGCCCCCCCCCTAAAGTTATTTAAAACGGAATAATTACCCCCTAAAATTATTTAAAACGGAATAATTACCCCCCTAAACGCCGAATGGCAAGGAGAGTGTGTTTTGAGAGAGTGAGAAACATAAGAAACGGGAAAACTTATTTTTTTCTTAAAAATCTGTATTTTCTTAAAATATGAAAATAAATCTAGTTTTCCACATTTAGTTTTAAAAAAAGGGCTTTCCACATTTTAAAAAAATAATTGATTTTTTCAAAATTTTATAAAATATTAGTTATTTCACATTTTGACAAGAAAAACACTTTTTCCGGATTTTATTTGAAAAATAAAAGTGTCCTAAGAAAATGTAATCATGAAAATCAAAATTTTTTAAGACATTTTAAAAAAATAATCCAATCTTCCATATTTTAAAAAAGTTCATTTTTTAGTTTTGTTTTTAAAATAAATAAAAAAAAAATGGGTTTTAAAAAAAATCAGTTTTTTTTAAAAAAAAGGGTTTTAAAAATCATTTTTTAAAAGAAAATTCAGTTTTTTAATCGATGTTTTCAGTTTTGTTTTGTTTTTTTAATTTTTAAAAAGGGGTATAAAAAAAAATCAAATTTTCATTTTTTTTAAAAAGGGGTTTTAAAAATCATTTTTTTAAAAAGGAAATTCAGTTATTTATTTATTTTTTAAAATATTGACACGTAAGCTGATTTTTTTTTTAAAAAAGAAAGAAAACAAATAAATACACATGTGGCAAGGAGAGTGTATGTCACTTTCGCATATGAGAGTAGGCATCAGCGTTTAGGGGGGTAATTATTTCGTTTTAAATAAGTTTAGGGGGGTAATAGGACCCAGGGAAAGGTAAGGTGTGTCGTAGCAACTTCGGGTATAGTTCAGGGGGGTAATAGTGCCTTATCCCAAACATTCTTCCTCAAATGTTAGTACCCTTAGAAGTTTACAGAAATTTCGGCAAAGTCTCCTCTATAATCACACTACTACTAACCTGCCACACAGCCCAACAACACAGTACAATGCCACACAAGGCTACAACAATCAATAACAACAGTGGTCCCATACGACTAACAAGAGTAACTGACAAATAATACATACCTGAAGACGATAGTGTTGTAGTCTGCATCTGCTCTGGGGTCGGAAACAAATGAGGATACCTAGACTTCATATCTTTCTTGGCTTCCAAAGTCATCTCTTTTACATTCTTATTCCTCCAGAGTACTTTTACGGAAGCTACATCTTTGGTTCGCAACCTACGAACCTGTCTATCTAAGATAGCAACAAGGACTTCCTCACATGATAGTTGCTCTGTAACCTGAACATCATCCACGGGTACAACTATGGAAGGATCCCATGCACTTACAGAGTATGGATACATGGAAGACTGGATGTCCAGATTCAAAGTCTGAAGGTAAATCTAACTCATAGGCTACTTGGCCTACTCTATGCACAATTCTGTAATAGTCAATGTATCTAGGGCTAAGCTTGCCCTTCTTACCGAATCTCATGACACCTTTCATAGGTGATACCTTCAGAAACACCCAGTCATCTACCTGGAACTCCAAGTCTCGTCATTTGTTATCTACATAAGACTTCTGGTGACTCTGAGCTACTAACAATCTCTCCTGAATGAGCTTAACCTTCTCCACCGCCTGCTGAACCAAATCAGGCCCTATCAACTTTAATTCTCTGACCTTGAACCATCCGATATGAGATCTACACTGCAGCCAATATAGGGCCTCATACGGGGTCATCTGGACACTGGAATGGTAGCTATTATTATACGCAAACTCAATAAATGGTAAATTATCATCCCAACTACCTCCGAAGTCTATCACACATGCTCGTAGCATATCCTCAAGCATCTGAATAGTACGCTCAGCCTGCCCGTCTGTTTGGGGATGAAATGTAGTACTAAGGTTCACGTGCTTCTGGAAAGATCTCCAAAAGTTAGATGTAAACTGCGCACCTCTGTCTGAGATAATAGATACTGGAACCCCATGAAGTCGCACTATGTCCTTAATATATAACTTCGCATAATCTTCAGCGGAATAAGTAGTCCTGATAGGTAGAAAATGTGCTGGCTTTGTGAGTCTATCAACAATCACCCATATTGAATAAAACCTGCACTGGGAACGAGGTAAGACTTTAATGAAATCCATATTAATCACCTCCCATTTCCAAATTGGAATCTCTATATCCTGCAGCAATTCATCAGGCTTCTGTTGCTCATCATTTTCCTGCTGACAATTAGGGCATTGGGCTACAAACTCTGCTATATCCTTCTTCATACCATTCCACCAATAAATCTCTCTGATATCATGGTACATCTTTGTCGATCCTGGATGAATAGAGTAGCGGGAATAATGAGCTTCTGCCATAATCTGCTGATGTAACCCTGCAACATCCGAAACACACAATCTGCCTCGATACCACAGAAATCCATCTCCGAAAATCTCAAAGGGTGACTTCTTTTTCTGTGGGGTTGTCTCTCTGTACCGAATCAAAGAAGGATCCTCATACTGGTATTCCTTAACCTCAGCTACTAAGGATGATGTCGCCGTATCCTAAACTATAACTCCTACATTACCTAAGTCCAATAATTGAACTCTTAGGCTGGCTAACTGATGAAGCTCGTGAGCTAGCTCCCTTTTCTCTGCTCGCAAGTAAGACAAACTACCGATAGATCTGCGGCTAAGGGCATCAGCTAATACATTCGCCTTCCCTGGATAGTATAGAATATCCACATTGTAATCCTTCAACAGCTCCAGCCATCGCCTCTGACGTAAGTTCAACTCCTTCTGCTTAAAGATATGCTGAAGGCTCTTATGATCTGTGTAAATATCAATGTGAACACCGTATAAATAATGCCTCCAAACCTTAAGCGCATGAATCATCGCAACTAACTCCAAATCATGGGTCGGATAATTCTTCTTATGCTTCCTCAACTGCCTCAAAGCATAAGCAATAACCTTACTATGCTGCATCAACACACAACCCAATCCGATGCCCGACGCATCACAATAGATAGCATAACCCTCTGGAAGTGTCAAAACTGGCGCTGAAGTGAGTCTGTTCTTCAACTCCTGAGAACTCCGCTCATAAGTATCTGTCCACTGGAACTTAGCTACCTTCTGTGTCAACTTCGTCAATGGCGCTAAAAGAGAGGAGAAGCCCTCTACAAATCTCTTGTAATATCCTACCAACCCTAGAAAACTATGAACCTCTGTCGGTGTCGGGGGTCTAAATCAAGTCTTCATGGCCTCTATCTTCTGAGTGTCAACCCTGATGCCTTCATCTGATATAGTATGTCCTAGGAAATCCATGAAATTCAACCAGAACTCACATTTAGAGAACTTGCGTATAACTTCTGATTCTGAAGAACTTTGAGTACAACATGCAAATGATCCGTATGCTCGGCCTCTGATCGAGAGTAGACCAGAATTTCATCGATAAACACAATCACAAACTGATCTAAGAAGGGTCTAAATATGCGGTTCATCAAATCCATAAATACTGCTCGCGCATTAGTCAACCCAAAAGACATCACAAGAAACTCGAAGTGACCATATCTGGTCCTGAATGCTGTCTTCGGAATATCTTTTTCTTTGACCCTGACCTAATGATAACCTGATCTCAAATCTATGTTTGACAAGCATCTGGCACCCTTCAAATAAATCATCAATCCTTTGTAGCGGATACTTGTTCTTTATCGTCACCTTATTCAACTGTATATAATCTATACACATTCGCAATGAGCCATCTTTCTAAATAACACTGGTGCTCCTCACGGCAACGTACTAGGCCTAATACAGCCTTTCTCAAGCAAATCTTTCAACTGTTCATTCAATTCTTTCAGCTCATTAGAGGCCATCCTATAAAGGGGAATAAATATCGGTTGAGTATCTGATAGCACATCGATAGTAAAGTCGATCTCCCGTTCAGGTGGAATGCCTAGGAGTTCGTCTGAAAATACATCTGGGAATTCATTAACCTCTGGAACAGACTGGAAGGTCGGTGGTTCTGTGTCTGCATTTCGAGCTCGAACAATGTGATAAATTCAACCCTTTGCAATCATCTTCTTTGCCTTGAGATAAGAAATAAATCTACCCCTCGACAAAGCTGTATTACCTTTCCACTCCAGAACTGACTCTTCTGGGAACTGAAACCGAACCATCTTTGTTCTACAATCAACGTTAGCATAATAAGAAGCCAACCAGTCCATACCCATAATAACATCAAAGTATACTATATCCAACTCAAACAAGTCTACTATTGTATGAGGATTGCAGATTATAACAACACAATTCTTGTATACTCGTCCAGCTATTATCGGATCTCCAACAGGTGTGGACACCTCAAAAGACCTAATCATTTCAGGTTCTATCCCAAACTTACCAGCAATAAAATGAGTGACTTATGATAAAGTAGAACCTGGATATATCAATGCATATATGTCATGGTAGAATACTGATAATATACTTGTAACAACATCAGGCAATGACATAAGATCCTGCCAACCAACCAATGCATAGATGCGGTTCTGAGGACCGCTCAAATTGGACGCTCCACCTATGCCTCTACCATGATCAGCTGATGTCTGAGAACCCTACCCAGGAGTGCGTACCGATAATGAGGTGTTATGCCCCACGTCCTCATCATAGTAGAACTAATGATTTCCTAGTCGAGTATGCCTTGAGAATGGAGACCCGTGCCCGAGTTTGGGGACATAAAGTGTTGCACCCTGTGTACAAATGTATCAGTAGGTATTTTGGGTAAATTATGGAGTTAGAAGTTGAACGGATCGAATCGACGGAATCTGAACTGAATCAGTAAATCCTGCAGACACCAGTCAGTATCGACGGGCCGTCGACATGTCGACGGACCATCGCTATGCACCATCCATGTGTTTCTGTAATTAAGTAATCTGCAGGAGCAAGTCGACGGACCGTCGACACATCGACAGGTCGTCGACCCGCCTCTCTGGAATATTCCAGTCCTAGCTATAAATAAATGACCCCTGATCGTATTTTTCAGTTTCCACGTTCTTTGCAAATCTGGAGAGCTCTAGAATATTCCCTCCACCACACTAACACATATCTAAGAGAAATCAAGGATTAAACACCAAGAATCAAGTGTAACAAGTGTATGGGTGTTCATTAGGGTTAATGGAAGCTTGAAATCTTCTTTGGAATTGAAGTTGGTGTTGTCCTCAAGTGGAGTATCTTCCTCCAAAGATCATTTCTACATAATCAAAGGTGATTTTTACAATTATTTCATGTTATTAAAGGTGTTGAGTGGTTGAAAGACTTGGATTAGATAAGAATATAGAATATGAAGCTTAAAGGGGGAAATAATAGTATTATTGAAAAGAACTTAACATGAATCATAGTTCTTGATTGGCTATAAATATAATCTTGTTATGAATGACACTAAGAATGTTAAAGAAGTATTATATATGAATAAGTATGACGTTGTGTTTTATTTATGGTTGTGGATAACCTTGAAGAGGAATTTTGAGAATTGGATAATGCCTAGCTTGGTGGAGATTATGGATTATGATATTATGGGTGTTGTCATTAATGGTTGGGGAGTTATTATTAAATATGGAAAAAGTTGTCGAAACAAAGGAAATGTTGCCTAATATTCGTTAGCCTTTTAGTCACTCTAGATTAGACTTGAGTATGCTTCTAATGATCTAATGCAATGCGAAATCTCTTGAATGTAGAGTTGCGAACTTGGAAGGAGAACGCTTAGTCGTAAGGAAACACAAAGGTATGTAAGGCTAGTCCCCTTCTTTCAAAGGCACGACTCTTATATTGTGATTTCTTTACTATATTCCCATGACCTTCTTACATCCCAAAGATGAGAGTTAAAGATTCTTAAAGTTTTCTTATGAGATATGTTCTATGATAGTGGCGATGAAAATGATACTTTCATGAGCTTGATAATCCTATGTTTATGATTTCATTGATATTATTCCTTGTTGTTTCCTCACCTCATGATATTAGTTCTTTCAAGGCGAGGCATAGCGATGATGATATTCCATAATGTAATCGGAGGTTACCGACCTTACGTCACTCTGATAGAGTTATAGCTTTTCTTGAGCACTCATGTATGCATTATGTTATGTATACGTATGATTACACCGCGCCTATATGGCCGGGCAGTCACCACTACGACAGGCGTAGTGGGTAGCTATGATGATGATTACACCATGTCTATATGGCATGGGCAGACACCACTAGTGGGCGGCTTGAGATGTTTACCCTGAACGCGGGCTAATGATGATCACATCATACCTATATGGTCGGGCAGTTTTTTTTTTATGCATGATATGGTGTTTCTTGTTAGCATGCATGATTCCGCCTTAAGAGGTAATCAGTCACAGGTTAGCTCTTCAGGTCATGTTCTTCTATTTACTTATTATGTTGATATACATGCCTTACATACTCAGCATATTATTTGTACTGACGTCTTTTTATTTAATGGACGTTGTGTTTATGCCCACAGGTAGACCGGGAGATGGTGCGGACGCTTAGGAGCCTACTCAGCAGATTTGTAGGAGCACTCCACTAGTTCGGAGTTGCCATTTGTTGGTATATTCTTTTGTGTATATATTAGGGCATGGCGGGGTCCTGTCCCACCCTCATGGTTCCAGTACTATAGTTAGAGGCTCGTAGATACTTATGTGCGGGTTGTAGATATTATGAGACTTCTTCAGTGTATATGTTGTACGTCATTTTGTAGCCTTGTGGGCTTATGCATATATTCATGTTTTGGGAGATTCAGAAATTGGTTTATAGCAAGTTCTATGTTGAAAATGATATACGTCCAGGTTGATTATGATAGATAGCATAATGAGTGGTACTCAGTAGCCAGCTCCAGGTACCCGTCATGGCCCACTAGTTGGGTCGTGACATGAGGAACCAGGTGCAGATCCTGTCGGCTGAACTACACCTCCACCTCCTCGCGGAGGATAATCTCGCATAATATAGCCTGGATGAACACAGAGTTAACACACATCTGATCCCAAACGACACTGTCCGGCGTGAAACTTACCACACTGAGCGCATTATGGCAGAGATGGCCTCATCTGACCAGAATTATCCTGAGCTAGGAATTGAAAGCCCTAGAACTCTGGCCTGGCCCAGAATAAGTGGTTCGATCAAACCTCAGTCCTGGAAACTGTGAAGGCATGCTAGCCACTGAATAGGCTGGATGCCTAGGAATCTCTTATCTATGACTACCCTTGAATTCACCAAAGGAACCAGAAGATCTAGCCCTTTTACTCTGGCCCCTATCACGTTCTCGATCAGCTCGTTGCTGCTTCCGCTCATCTAGACCCTGAGCATATGCCTGAATACGAGAGATATCCACACCCTTCTGAAGTGAGGCCGTTATGCAATCATTAATCAAGTGCGGCCCAAGTCCAATCACAATCCAGTTTACCCGATCTTCCATCTCAGCTACAATCATGGGAGCATACTTGGCTAGCAAGTTAAAGAGAAAATTGTACTCCCGAACACTCATATTCCCCTAGCATAAATTCAGAAATCTATCAACTCGAGCCCGTTGGGTCTCGGCTGGCAAATAATATCAAATGAAGGCCTCAGTGAACTACTACCATACTGCTGGAGGTGCATTCGCCCCTCTAGACAACTCCCAAGTCTCATACCATTGGACAGAAATATCTCGCAAGCGGGAAGAAGGTAACTCTACTGACTCAGTGTCAGAAACATGCATTACCCTCAATGTCCTTAGCATCCGATCTATAAAATTCTGTGGGTCCTCATCTAGTTTTGATCCTGTAAAGACTGGAGGGTCCAAATTGATGAAGTCTCGAACCCTGACACTAATATTTCTGTCAACATAACCAGTACCGGTACCCTGACGTTGGGTCTGAGCGGCCACTAACTGAGTCAATAATCGAATAGCATCTCGCATCTCCTGGCCTGTTGCATTATGGAGAGGAACTGGGGGTATTGTAGCTACAGCCCCTCTGGGATCCGCTGGGATGCAAGGGATCTGAAAAGACTGATATGGGGTCTCACTTTGGGACTCACTCTAGCCCACATCTACTGGTGGCACCCGACTGGTACCCTCATCTGTCGCGGCCTTGCCTCTCTGGCCAGCTGAAACTCTCTTCGTCATAGGCATCGTTGAAATCACAGTACGTTATTAGAAAATAAATCCTTATAATACGACTCTAACGCACAATCTAAGATAAGAAAGAAGGACAATCTTCCTAAATACCCTGCAGCCTCCTGTTTATAAGTGTGGTGCATAATAGATCATAAACAAGAATCTGCTAGACACGACTTGTAAAAAATCCTAGAACGCAGCTGCTCTGATACCAAATTTGTCACGACCCAAACCGGAGGGCCATGACGGGCACCCAAGCCCTACCGGCCGAGCACCGCTAATCATCCTTTCATATCATAATCATAAACAAGGGTGGACCACGAGGGTCACCAAATGGGAATCTGCTAGAAGGGAAGAGCCCGAAAAGACATACTATGTATCTATGCTGGATAGAAACTGTACAAGCCGACAAGGCCACCATTGACAACTATACAACAAAAATATAGGCTGAGGGGGACATACAACGTCTGACAATACCACAACCGTCTACAAGCCTCTAATAGAGTACATGACAGGTCCCTGCCATACCAGTATGTACACACAAAAATATAACGTACCCAAAACACAACAGCAACGCCGAAACAAGGGGAGTGCTCCAATATCAACTGAACAACAACCTACGAAGGCGGATCGTCAACCTGTCTGCCTGGACCTGCAGGCATGAAATGCAGCGCCCCCAGAAAAGGGACGTCAGTACGGAAAAAGTACTGAGTATGTAAGGCATGAAAGTAATATGAAAGAGACATAAAAGAACATAGGATAAAAAGAATGCAATCTGTATGTCTGAACTGCCTCTGAGGGCCAATGATATGCATAAATACTGTATGTACACATATATATGCATATATGATGCCTGTCAAGCCTCTGTGGGCATCCATCGTATCATATCGGCCTCTTTGGGCATCATCATCATCATCATGTAATCAGCTGATCAGGTGGTAGTGCGAATATAATGCTGTAACCTTCCCTATACCCTATATAGATAATACATAATATACGCGTATATAACGCCTGTGGGGTCATAGTCTGTATATATATATAAAATAAGCGTACGTCCTGAACCTATCAGAGTGATGGAAGGTTGTTACACCTCCAAACATCATTATAAGTGTCACGACCTAACCGGAGGGCCATGACGGGTACCCGGTGCTAACCCACTCAGGTACCTCTTATCGCACATTCACATTTACATCTAGGTGAGCACATAGCTTAATCATACTTTCTATCCATCATTCATGCTAATCTTATTGGGAAACAATACATTTATATCATCATCAATACAATGCCCAAATCCATGTACACTAGCCGACGAGGCTATCAAGATAATATACAAAATATAAGCCGACAAGGCTAAAGACATTTAATCATACACAACTATCTACGAGCCTCTAAGAAGACTTGGTAACATCATATAGGCGGGACAGGACCCCGCTGTGCCCATGTATGCACACAAAAGAATAATACCAAAGGTTGTAGCTCCGGATGAAATGGAGCTCCTCTATGTAGTCCCTGAATAAGAAAGCTATGGATCAAGCTTGTCTCCCTGGCCACCTGCGGGCATGACGCAACGTCCACAAATAAAAGGACGTCACTACGAATAATGTAATGAGTATGTAAAGCATAATCAACATCATAATAGGAGCATAAGAGACAGCATGAGAAACAACATAAGATGGGAAAATCGGGAGATAGTAGAGCCGTCATCACAATTACTTACTTGCCTTTCATAGGGACCTTCCATTTCTAATGCGTGCTTGTGTACATACATGTATACATATACATATATCCATATCCATATCCGTATTCGTATCCGCATTCATATACATTTTCATATCCATATTCAAAACCATATTTCATAACTATATTCATAACCATAGCATACCCAACCATGAAGGCTTGGTGATTCACATACCTGGCCATGACAGTGCTCGGTGTAATACATACCTGGCCCTACCAAGGCTCAGTATTAACCGTACCCATTTGCAGTGGTGTGTGCGCAATAAATATCATACACGGCCATATAAGCTCGGTGTTACATAATAGTCATACATAGACACATATACCTAAGAACTCATAAGTATCATCAACGTCATTACCATCATTGTTTTCATTACGTCTATCTTGGGAGGATCAACTATCATGTAAGGGATACAATACCATCGTGAACATATCGAAAGTCATAAGCTTTGCAAATCTTAGAGATAGAGTCATTTAGAAGACACTATGGAATTCATGAAAGGATACATATAGCAAAGGAGCATGCCTTAGTGAAACAAGGGTTAGTCTTACATACCTCTTTGACTTCTTAATTATCTAGTGTTCACCGTCGAAGCTCGAATAATCTACATCTAGAAGAATTCATACCATGGTTAAACCTTAATGATACTATTAAACTCAACTAGGATTATTCATGATCTAATGGAAATTGGGCAGCATTTCCCCTATTTCGTCAACTTCCACCATTTTACAAAACAACTCCCAACAACCACAATAAAATCCATAATACACTCATAATATCATAATCAAGTAATCACACTACTTTAACCTTCAACAATTCATGCTTATGTTCAACTCATGCCAACAACTTCACACCCATTTAGCACAATTTTCATATAATACTTCTTCATCACCATTATTACCTTCCATAACATGATTATATCCATATCATACTAAGAATCATGACTCATTTTAGTTTACTACTCATAAACATCATAAAAACCACATTTAGACTTCATTTTCTACTTTCTCCTTCTACCCAAGTTTTTCTACAACCAATCATTCTCATTAACATGAAATAAGAATGGAAACTAACCTTTTCATCCCATAGAAACAAGCTTTGGAGCAGCTACTAACTTGTGCAAAAACCCTAACCACAATGCTCAAGTATTCTTGAAATCTACCAACCCTAGGAAATCTTCTAGCACATGAACACTTGATTTCTTGGTATTTAATCTTTATAATCTCTTGGGTTTGGGTGTAATATATTATGAGAAGGGTTTCAGAGCTTTAGAGAGTGTAGATGAAATGAGGGAAATGAAATAAGGTGAGGTTCGTCCATCCTTATAATGTGAAAATTCTGACTCGACCCGATTTATACGGCCTACTATACGGGCCGTATAATTTATACGGTCCGTATAATTTATACGGTCCGTATGTGAAGCCGTATAATACCTTCAGGCTGCACCCCTTCTCTGGAAAAAACCTACAGACCATTATACGGTCCGTACATATGGCCGTATAACTGGAAGATTATGATTTTTGTTCTTGTCAACTCATTTGACTTCCAATCGTCATGGAACCTTCTTGACACTTATATAACACTTCATTAACCATACAATAGGCCCTATAGCAACCCTTCAAGATATTACTAAATAAACATTCACTCGATTGTCGCGGAAACCTTTGCGACCATGACTTACATTTCGCTTCCTTCAACATACTAAACTTCACATATTCGTATAACTTTGAAATCTTATGGTATGAACCTTAAGCTATCTAATACTTCCTGCTCATAAGGATTTCATAATCGCCTTAAGCCCACATTAGCCTATCTACAAGGCAACACATACGGAATTTCCGAGATGTAACATTCTTCCCCCTTTAAGAACATTCGTCCTCGAATGTTAGGTTCTTGGGAATTCTATAAAAAGTTCGCCAGAGTTTTCCTTATAATATGGCACTACCATCCTGCATAGCAACCCAAAATACATCACCTCACAGGGCTACAACAACAACAACAACAATAACCATAGCCACACACGACCAGGAAAACATCAAGAAAGGCATTACGTACCTGAGGATAATGGTGTCTCTGCCTGATTCTCCTCTGAAGGTGAAAATAAATGTGGGTACCAGAATTTCATGTCTTCTTTGGATTCCCAAGTTATTTCCTCTCTATTATTATTCTTCCATAAAACCTTAGCCGAAGCTACCTCTTTGATTCTGAGCTTTCGTACTTGCCTGTCTAAAATGGCAATGGGGACTTCTTCATAAGACAATCGCTCAGTAACTTGAACATCATATATTGGCATTATTCTAGACGGATCTCCAATGCACTTACGAATCATCGATACATGGAAAACTGGGTGAACTGACTCCAAATCAGGAGGGATCTAATTTGTAAGCCAATTTTCCCACCTTACGTATGATATCATAAGGTCCAATGTACCGAGGACTAAGCTTCCCCTTTTTGCCAAATCTCATAATGCCCTTCATCGGCGACACCTTTAAGAATACCCAATCCTTCACTTGGAACTCTAAGTCCCTTCGACAATTATCTGCATAGGATTTTGTTGACTCTGAGCTGTCAACAGTCGATCCTGTATAAACTTGACCTTCTCTATGGCTTGCTGGACCAAGTCTGGCCCTATCAATTTAGTCTCTCCTACTTCGAACCACCCAACTAGGGATCTGCACTTTCGCCCATATAAAGCCTCATACGGTGCCATTTGGATGCTAGAATGATAACTATTATTATAAGCGAATTCAATAAGCGGGAAAATGATCATCCCCACTACCTCCAAAATCCAGTATACATGCCTGAAGCATGTCCTCAAGGGTCTGAATGGTACGTTCAGCTTGCCCATCAGTCTGTGGGTGTAAAGTTGTGCTAAGACTCACTTGATACCCCAAACCTTCTTGGAAAGATTTCCAAAAATTGGCTGTAAACTGAGTTTCTCTATCAAAGATAATAGATACTGGAACACCGTAAAGCTGCATTATCTCTTTAACATAAAGCTTGGCATAATCTTCTGCTAAATATGTAGTTCTAACCGGTAAGAAATGAGCTGACTTCGTGAGTCTATCCACAATCACCCATATAGAATCATACTTACGTCGAGAACGGGGTAAGCCTGTAATGAAGTCCATGTTAACTACTTCCCATTTCCAAGTTGGAATTTCTATAGCTTGCAACAATCCGCCTGACTTTTGGTGCTCGATTTTCAATTGTTGACAGTTGGGACATTGAGCTACAAATTCCGCTATATGTTTCTTCATCCCATTCCACCAATACATCGATTTAAGATCATGATACATTTTCGTTGCTCCGGGGTGGACAGTATAACTGGAACAATGGGATTCTCTCAATATTTGGTGGCGTAATCCTGCAACGTTAGGAACGCATAACCTGCCTCAACATCAGAGAACTCCGTCTCCCGAAATCTCGAATGATGACTTCTCCTTCTGAGGGAGTGCATTTTTGTAATGAATTAGCATGGGATCATCATACTGGCGTTCCTTCACTTCAACCACTAGTGATGAGACCGCTGAATTCAGAATGGTAGCTCCCATACTGCCTGAGTCCACTACTCGAACTCCTAGGCTAGCTAACTGCTGGAGCTCCCGAGCTAGCTCCCTTTTCTCTAGCTGAACATCACATAAACTTCCCATAGATCTACGGCTAAGAGCGTCAGCCACAACATTTGCCCTTCCAGGATGATATAAGATGTCAACATCATAGTCTTTCAATAATTCCAACCATTTCCGTTGCCGTAAATTCAATTCTTTCTGCTTGAAGATATACTGAAGGCTCTTATGATCTGTATAAATATCAACGTGGACACCATACAAATAATGTCTCCACATCTTCAATGCATGAATCACTGCAGCCAATTCAAGATCGTGGGTTGGATAATTCTTCTCATGTTTCCGTAACTGTCTTGAAGCATACGCAATCACCATACCTTGTTGCATCAACACACAGCCCAGCCCAATGCCTGAAGCGTCACAATAAACAACATAACCTTCCAATCCATCTGGAAGTGTCACGACTGGGGTAGAATTTAATCTATCCTTTAGCTCTTGGAAACTATGTTCATAAGCATCGGTCCATTGAAACTTAGCTGATTTCTGGGTCAGCTTCGTAAGTGGTGCAGAAATAGAAGAAAAACCTTCTACAAATCTCCTGTAGTAACCTACTAAGCCCAGAAAACTATGAATCTCCGTAGGAGTTGTGGGCCTTAGACAAGTTTTCATCGCCTCATCTTCTGGGTATCTACCTGAACACCATCGACTGAAATAATATGACCCAGAAAGGTCACTGAGTTCAACCAAAACTCACGCTTAGAAAATTTGGCAAATAACTCTTGAGTTTGAAGAACTCTAAGGACAGTACGCAAATGATCTGCATGTTCTGCCTCGGACCTAGAATACACCAAGATATCGTCGATGAATACAATAAAAAATACATCTAGGAAGGGCCTGAACATATTGTTCATTAAATCCATAAATACTGCCGGTGCATTAGTTAGCCCAAATTACATTACCCGGAGCTCAAAATGGCCATATCTTGTTCTGAAGGCTGTGTTAGGGATATCTTTCTCCCTAACTCTCACTTGATAATACCCGGATCTCAAATCTATCTTTGAAAACCATTTGGCGCCTTGTAATTGATCAAATAAGTCATCAATCCTTGGAAGAGGATATTTGTTCTTGATCGTCACTTTATTCAGTTGCCGAAGTCAATGCATATTCGCAAGGAACCGTCTTTCTTTCGCACAAACAACACAGGTGCTCCCCACGGGGATGAACTAAGCCTAACAAATCCTTTCTCAAGCAAGTCCTTCAATTCTTTCAACTCTGCGGGAGCCAATCTATAAGGAGGAATAGATATGGGTTTTGTATCCAGTAGTACATCTATAGCAAAATCAATCTCCCGATCTGGAGGGAGGCCTAGAAGCTCTTCCGGGAATACATCCGGGAACTCATTCACCACGGGGACAGACTGAAGAGTTGGCGGTTCAGCTTTTACATCTTGAACCCGAACTAGATGGTAAATACAACCTTTTTTTTTTTACCATTTTCCTTTCCTTTAGATAGGAAACAAACCTACCTTTTGGTGACGCGGTATTTCCCTTCCATTCTAAAACCGGTTCTCCCGGAAACTGGAAGCGAACCATTTTCATTCTACAATCAACATTGGCATAGCAAGAAGCCAACCAATCCATACCCATGATAACATCAAAATCCACCATTTTTAACTCATGTAAGTCAACCATAGTACGATAGTCACCAATCACAACTACAAAATTTCTATATACTCGACTAGCTATTACCAGTTCACCAACGGGTGTAGACATCTTAAAAGGTTTGATTGACTCCGGTTTGACCCCAAACCGATCCGCAATATATGGAGTAACATATGACAATGTGGATCCCGAATCTATCAAAACATATACATCATGAGAAAATACCGATAATATACTTGTGACAACATCAGGAGAAGACTCAAGATCTTGGCGTCCAGCCAAAGCATAAATATGGTGCTGAGGACCGTTAGAACTGGGAACTCTCCCGCTGCCTCTACCATGGCTGACTGGCGCATGTGACCTTGGCCCCATAGGGCGTATAGATGTTGAAGACCCGGCTAACGATCCTGAAGGCTGGGTCCTACCCCTACCACTAACTGAGGGGCAATCACGCATAATATGGCCTGGCTGACCACATGTATAGCAAACCTCTGAACCTAGTCGACACTGGCCCTAATGTAACTTCCCAAACTGGGAACACCGTGGAACGAGTGGACTTGCCTAACCCAAATCACCCCTGAACTGAGAACCTGAAGCCCTGAAAACTCTGACTCGGCCTGGAATAAGTAGATCTATCAAATCTCTAGCTTGTAAACCATGGAGGCGCACTAGTCATAGCATGGCCTAAATGCCTAGAAAACTGCTGTCTCGGCCCGCCTCTAAACTCACTCGTCGGACCCGAAGATCTAGCCCTCTTGTTATACCCTCTATCACGCTCACGCTCACTTCTTTGCAGTTATTGGCTTTCTTCCAAATTCTGGGCGTGGGCTTGAATGTGTGAGATATCCATGTTGTCCTGAAGGGACGCAGTCAAACACCTATCCATCTAATGTAGCCTTAGGCCTTTCACAAATTGGTGCACTCGGTCACCCATATCCGCTACCATGGCCGAAGCATACCTAGCCAAACAATTAAAGCGGAGACTATACTCTAAAGCACTCATACTCCCTTGCCTACGATTCAAGAATTTATCGGCTCTAGCTCGCCGAAACTTTGGAGGCAAGTAATGTCGGAAGAAGGCATCTACAAATTCTTGCCATATTGGGGGAGGTGCATTGGCTCCTCGTGAAGCCATCCAAACTGTGTACCAATGAACCGTTTACATCCCTCAATCTATAGCATGCTAACTCCGCCGATTCAATGTCCAAAGCATGTATCAACCGAAGTGTCCTCAACATCCCATTAATAAAATTCCGAGGGTCCTCATCCGGCTTTGACCTGAAGAATTCCGGAGGGTTCAAGCTAATAAAGTCACGAACCCTGGTACTAACAGCCCTATCACCTTGCCCTGTACCTTGCCGCTGAGTTTGGGCGGCAACCAACTGAGTAAGTAAATGAATCGCCTCTTTTACATCTTGGCCTGAAGCACTCAGTGGAGGAGCTGAAGGTGCTGGAGCTGGGGCTGAGGCCTCCTCATGCTCCTCAGAAATAGGCACTGAGTGGGAGGACTGAGATTAAGCCGCATTCTGGGACTCACTTTCCTCTACAACCGTTGGCAGTGCTCTTTCAGCCCGCTTTCCTGCCACTATCTTGCCCTTTTAGGCTGCCGTAGATTTTCTCTGTACAGGCATCTCTGAAATACACAATACACAGTTAAGGAAAGAGAAATCCTTATATCATGGCTCTATCGCACGATCTTATGAAGAAAAAAGGTCATTCATTCCTAAAATGCCAGCAGCCTCCTGTTTATAAGTGTCGTGCGCAACACACCCATAAACAAGACTCTACTGGACACGGCTCGTAGGCCCACCCTAGGATAGAACTACTCTGATACCACTTTTGTCACGACCCAACCGGAGGGCCACGACGGGTACCCGATGCTAACCCACCCGGGTAGCACTTATCTTACATTCACATTTACATCTAGGCGAGCCATATAGCTTAATCATACTTTCTATCCATCATTCATGCTAATCTCATTGGGCAACAATACATTTATATCATCATCAATACAATGCCCATATCTATGTATACTAGCCGACAAGGCTATCAAGATAATATACAAAATATAAGTCGACAAGGCTAAAGACATCTAATCATACATAACTGTCTACGAGCCTCTAAGAAGAGTTGGTAACATTATATAGGCGGGACAGGACCCCGCCGTGCCCATGTATGTACACAAAAGAATAATACCAAAAGCTGTAGTTCTGGATGAAATGGAGCTCCTCTATGTAGTCCCTGAATAAGAAAGCTATGGATCAAGCCTGTGTTACACCTTGAAAATTTCCCCGCGAACGTACAGTGGATAGGCTAACAAAGGGCATAGCGTGTACGATGTTTTAATAAGAAAGGAACGACGTTTGACGACCCTAAGATTCCAAAGGAAAATGAAATAAGAGGTAGGTTATGCTCCATGATGACTAACTATAGGTTCTGAAAATGTGGAAAGTTGCAGATTTGCACTTTGGCCAGTTGATCATAAAATGAAATATGGACCATAAAGTAGTTTACGGGCCGTAAACTGCCCTGTCGTATTTCAACTCCCAAAACTTCAACTTTCTGTCAAATGCTTGAATGGTTAAAGACGACTTGAAATATGGATCGTAAACCGAAATACAGCCCGTAAACTGTGTTCGTAAATCACATGTCTCAGCCTGACTTTCTGGTTCTGTTATGATTAAATACGTCCACGAAATACGGCCCGTAAACTGGAATACGGACCGTAAACAGAGTTTACGACCACTGTTGCACTTTCGACGACTGTTCATTCCAGATCAGATTTTGGGTTATTAAAAAAGGGGACCAAGTTTATTATTTCATTTCCACACTTCACCCCTTCTCTCTAAAACATCTCTCTACACTTATTTCACAATAATTCAAGGATTATTAGTGATTAACAACATAAACTAAGTGAATCAAATGTAAGAAAACCCATTAAAGATTATACAAGTCAAGAAATCTCATTGGAGATGAACTAGGGTTTTTGCTCAAGTGGAGTATTATCAACCAAGGCTTGTTCCTACGACATCTAAGGTAAGATTTATGATATTTCTATGTTGTGTAAGGTATTTGAGAGTTGAAATACTTGGATTGTAGAAGGGTATAGAAAAATGGGTCATGGATGTGGAATAGTGCCATTTTGAGAAATAGCTTAACTTGAGTTACGATTCTTGATGTGTTGTGATATAAATGTGTTATAAATGATGTTGAGAACATGAGATGAGTAATGTATGAGAATAGACGTCGTCGTGCGTTATGGCTATGGATATGGATGATTGAAAGTAAGTCTAGAAATATGGATAATGTGGATGAATAATGACTATCGTTATAGTATTGTGAATGTATTATTGACATTTGAGAGTTGACATACGCTATAGAGGAATGACGTATAAATAGAGGAGACTTTGCCCGATTTTCTCTAGTTTTTGTTATATATGCTAGCTATCGATTCTAATAACAGTATAACTTTAATGAAGGTAGAGACGTGAGCTTCAGAGGAGAACGTGCAAGTGTAGAATAGTTCAACGAAAAGGTATGTAAGGCTAAACCTTCTTTCATAAGGCATGGTTCTTTGGCCAAACGTCTAAATCTTCTATAAGACTATGATATCTTTCAAATTATTTGATCTTCCGAGCTTGTAAGCTCACGATTCTTGATACGCCACAATTGTGCTAAGTTCCTCGTATGACGAGTAAGCCTATAAAGATAGATGTGATGAATGACGATAATAGTGACAATGATATGGAAGACGACTATGGTGGTAATAGCGATGACGACGATGATAGTAACTATAATAGTTAAGACGCTTATGAGCTATTATGTATATGTATCTATGTATGACTATTAAGGAACCCCGAGCTTATGAGGCCGGGTAGGGTATGTAAATAAATATGTATATGATTATGTAATGCACGCACACCTCTGCAGATGGTACAGATAACCCTGACGCCTTGGTAGGGCCAGGTAGATGTAACCCTGACGCCTTGGTAGGGCCAGGTATGTGTAACCTTGAGCCTTGGTTGGCCAAGTATGTATGAAACACCGATCCGGCATGGTCGGGTATGCTATGTAAATGCTATCTATGTATATGATATGTTTATGTATATGATATGGATACGAGTACGAATGCGGATATGATACGATATGAATGTGAATAAGGGTATTTATACGAATACGAATACAAATATGAAACGGATACGATTATGGATACGGATATGGATGTATGTACACAATACGCATTAGAAATGAAAAGTTCCTATGAAAGGCAAGTAAGTGCCTGTGACGATGATATTACCATCTCCCATCCTGTGCTATTTTTCATGTTTCTTATTATGCTTCTACATTGATATTGATCATGCCTTACATACTCAGTACATTCTTCGTACTGACGTCCTTTTGTTTGTGGACGCTGCGTCATGCCCGCAGGTGCACAGGAAGAAAGGATTGATCCATAGCTACATTCTCAGGGACTACACAGCGGAGCTCCATTTCATTCGGAGCTATAGCTTTTGGGTACTTATTCTTTTGTGTACATAATTATGGGCATAGCGGGGTCCTGTCCCGCTTATGTGATATGACATACTCTCCTTAGAGGCTCGTAGACATGTGTACGTGGTTGGATGTGTTTGGCCTTGTCGGCCTATATTTTGTATATCATTTTGTTAGCTTTGTCGACTTATGTGCATTGACGTGGTATAGATGCCAATGATGATATAAAGGCATTGTTGTCCAATGGGACTAGCATGACTGATGAATAGAAATGTATGTTTAATTATGTGGCTCACCTAGATGGAAGTGTAAGTTCAAGGCAAGGGGTGCCCGGGTGGGCTAGCACCCGGCGCTCGTCGCGGCCCCCTAGACGGGTCGTGACAAAAGTGGTATCAGAGCAGTTCAGTCCTAGGGTGTGTCTACGAGTCGTGTCTAGTAGAGTCTTGGTTATGGGTGTGTTGCGCGCCACACTTATAAACAAGAAGCTGCGGACATTTTAGGAATAAATGACCTTCTTTCTTCATAAGAATCGTGCGATAGAGCTATGATATAAGAAATTCTTGTCCCTTAATTGTGTGTTGTGTATTTCAGAAATGCCTGTAAAGAGAAAGGCTACAGCAGCCCAAAAGGGCAAGACGGTGGCAGAAAAGCGGGCTGAAAGAGCACCGCTACCGGTAGTAGAGGAAAGTGAGTCCCAGAGTGCGGCTCAATCTCAGTCCTCCCTTTCAGTACCTATATTAGAGGAGCGTGAGGGAGCCTCAGCCTCAGCCCCAGCTCCTCCACCGGATGCTTCAGGCCAAGATGTGAAAGAGGCCATACATTTTCTTACTCAGTTGGTTGCTGCTTAGACTCAGCGGCAACGTGCAGGGCAAGGTGACAGGGTTGTTAGTGCAAGGGCCCGCGACTTCATTACTTTGAACCCTCCGGAATTCTTTCGATCAAAACCAGAGGAGGACCCTCAGGATTTTATTGATGGTATGTTGAGGACGCTCCGACTGGTACATGCTTCGGATACCGAATCGGTGGAGTTAGCGTCGTATAGATTGAGAGATGTCTCGATCCAATGGTACACGGTTTGGATGGCTTCACGGGGGGCCAATGCACCTCCCCCGGTATGGCAAGAGTTTGTTGATGCTTTCCTCAATCCTTTCTGGTTAATCTTAACCTCAATGCCTCACAAGGCATCTTACCAATACATTCATATTTGTCGCGATTCTTCTTCCTCTGTACCTTTGTCTCAATCATACTGTTATTTCTTCTAACTATAAACTCATCGTAATTTATCCCTGTTTGTCAATTCAGTGATACTTCAATATAATACCCTATTAAGATTTGTTAGCCTTTTCTAAATCATCTCTTAGTATCTCAAGCCCTTCCAAATTATCCTAGCACTTCATCAAAAACACATGGAACACATGATCTAAGACAACCCACAAGTTTGAGTTTTCCTTCTACAAATTCCATCTCCAATTAGTTGATTAAGAACTAATAAACTCAAGGACATAAATATATGATGAAATTGTCACAACCTAGCTGGGGGCCGCGACGGGTACTCGGGGCTAAGCACCGAGCACCGCTCGTGCTATTATTTCCTTAACCCATTTAACAATCATTCATCGATTCCCTGTTAACTGAAAAAAAGATCTGGTCTTCATTACAAAATATAATGCTCTTACGCAAGAACATATTTCAATATACTTATCCACATACATACTATCCACGTCATGGAACCACATAACCCACATCGAGTGTCTACGAGCCTCTATTGGATGACATATACCAATATACACAAAAGGATCAACCGAATAGCACCTCCGGAATAGTGGAGTGCTCCTGTAAATCTATAGATGGCTCCTACGGATCTGCAGCGTCTCCCTGTCTACCTGTGGGCATGAGCACAGCATCCAAAAAGAAAAGGATGTCAGTACGAACATTGTACTGAGTATGTAAGGCATACATCAATAAATAAAGGAGAGAATAAGAAGATAAAGTAAGTGCAAGAAGATAACCAGTAACTGCTTGCCTCTTAAGGCGGATTAATGCATGCATACTCATAAAACATCGTATCATATATTGCTGCGGAACGTGCAGCTCGATCCATATATCATCATATATCAATATAATGCCGTGGAACGTACGGCCCGATCCATCACCCATAAATCCCGCGTCCGGGCATCCCGCGTTCGGGATGAGATCATAATATGCCAGCTGACCAGGTGGATATGCGTCTATATCGCCTCACCTTTCCCCATATCCCCTGAATACATATACATATCATATACTTATATAATACACGTAGCATGCATGAGAGCCCAAGAAAAGGCTATGGCTCTATCGGAGTGACGTAAGGTCGGTAGCCTCCGACTATATTATGGATTAATCATGATCGTCATGTCTCACCTTGTAGGAACAATTATTATAAGGTGGACTATATTGAAGAATACAGATATGAATAATAACATCAAGAGGAAACATAAAATAGGGTCATAATCTTATAAGAAGTCAATCCATATGTTTTTGGAGTCTTAGAGAAAATGTAGTCATCATTCATGAATAAAATCGAGAAGTCAATAGATGGCTCAACATTCTCATGTCGTCTTTGAAATCGTAAACTTGGAACCTTTAAACATAAAATCATTCCCATCATAACATGCTCATCATATATGCTCATCGTAATATGCTCATCATAATATATACATGAAGACTCTAGAACAACTATACTTTATCGAGGTGACAGAAGGTCGTGAACCCTCGATCCCATTATGAACATTTATAACCATTCTGCCTCACCTCGAAGGGATTAATGTATGAGGTGAGTATAAGCAAGGAATGACATCATACCACTACTAAACTCATAACATTTCTCTTATCTCGTATAATTATTCATGATCTTGGACTCTTAGCCTTTAGGAATGTAGGAGAATCATGAGGATGAAAGAAGAATCATGTCCTAGGATTCATGCCATGGAAGAAAAGGACTAGCCTCACATACCTTGGATGTTTACCATTCTTATCGCTTGCTCGCTTCCCTTATGATGCACTCGTATATACCTTCAAGAGAGTTCATGCCATCGTTAGCTAAGCAATTATAAGAACGGACTTCTACTTCTAGGGAAAATTGGGCAGCATCTCCTTTGTTTCTACTACGTTTCCCATATTCTATTTCAGCTCCCAAACGTTCACAACAATAATCACAATATAGAAACCAACAATCATCGTTTATATACATTTAGCAAAATCAACCAATTTCCTCCAATTTCTCCACATTTAGTGGTTTTAGCCTATCATCATATCTCCTCATACATCACACTTGTCTCATGGTCTAAACGTTAATTATAATATATTCATGATCACAACATATCAACATTCATGATTTCCATCCAACTACCATTCAACTGTGACACTACTCGTCCTTTTAAAAACTCATTTTCCATGTTTTTCTACAATAAAAGCATCTTAGCCTTCCAATACCTTGAGCAACATAGTAAAATCATGAAACATACCTTAGATGATGGTGGAACAAGCTTTGAATGGAATTTTTCCTCTTGCACCAAAGTTTCACTTCGCCTCCTTAGGGTTTTCTTGAAGAAGATGAATCCTACTTGAGTTTCATATGCTTTGCGCCATGGATTTTATGTTGTTGATCTTCAATTCCCCTTGAATTTTTCTTCTGGATGAATGTTAGAGTATTCTCTAGAGGGTTCTTGAATAGAAGAGTGGAAATGAAATGAAAATAAAATGGAAAGGGTCCCTTATATTTAAAATTGAAATCTGGCCGAGGGACTTTATACGGACCAACATACGGTCCGTATAATTTTTATTGACCGTATGTTGGACCGTATGTTTGGTCCAGTGAGCTATATTGTGCTGGGCGAAATCCACGGTTGGACATACGGTCCGTGGATTTTATACGGCCAGTATGTCTGGCCATATGTTTGCCCAGTTTTTCGAGACTTGTTCTCGTCGACTCGTTTGATCTCCGATCCTTATAGAACCTTCTTATTACTTGCTTAACACCTCAATCCCAATCTTAGGGACGTTATAACGTGTCTCTAACCGTCATTATGCCATCACAGAATCGTTACCCATTATTTTCATCTGATACACAACATACGGTTTGCTTTTCCTTACTAACTTTCTTTCCTCATCTCGGATGTCCTTGAGAATCTTAATTTGGGCCATTTACACCCTTATTGCTTGCCAAAACATCGCATATGTTATGTCCTTCGCTCACCCACTCACTGTACATGTACGGAGGATTTCCAAGGTGTAACAGAAATGTTACCTCAAGAATACAAGAATGCTCCAACTCCAAGATTACGTCACCATGAAGCATCCTCCAAAACCACCACAAGAAGAAGAACTAGAGTCCGACAAGCACCACGAGACTTCTAATGCTTGATTCACATAGTTTACCTCCAGATTTGTTCTTGGGTCGTGAACGAATTATTTAATTCATAAAATACTTGGCGTATGCTTTGTACTCTTCAAATAAGAGTGAATCTTAACTGCTGGACGTTTTTGCTCTTCCACATGAGCTTTTTTTCTAAGGTAAAATGTGGCTGGAAAGTATTATGGTTCGTTCAAATGAGTTCCAAACTTTGCTGCTCACATTCGCTTCTTCGAAATCAAATTTCCCAAATAGGAATGATGCCTCTTACGGATGACATGGAGGGTATCTCTTAAAGCTTTAATCCAACATGATAAATTTACCATATTGATGTCGACCTCATAATTACTATTATTATCAATTCAACCGTTAACTTTATTTCTCGAAGTCAGACGTACTTGCAACTTAGTCAAATCTTACCATTACTGTTGACATGACCTTTCAAGACTTTTTACGAACTTATATCTCATTCTCCCTTTTATTTCTTGGAAAATTTTGGCAGAGTTTCCTCTGTATTTCTTACTATCCCAAAACCTGCACGCAGGAAATACCAACAATGCCTCACAGGGCCAACATATATATGTATATATTATATCGTATCATAGCCGCACAGGGCTCTCCATATCTATATCAGTATGAAAATGACGAACTTACCTCATATGTCCAACTCGAACTGTACCTGTTACACTTTCCTGTGTACTTTCCCTTTCAATCTTTAACCGCAGGTTTCAATCATACCTGCAACATTCATACCATATCTAATATATACCCTGCTTACCGTTACTTATATTTTCACTGATTTCTTCAGCTCCTCCTGTTCACACTTTATAACTGAACTTATCATCGATATATACATCCAATCCACTTTCTTACTATAGTTACAATAACTTACCTTGATGATGACCAGTTCGCCATTCTGTATATACAATTTCTGATAACGTAACCTCGATGAAATATTAGCCTCTGTAACTCCCAGTAGCATTATTTACGATCTCTTGTCGACACCACTCTCCTGCTGAAATCAAAGGTCAGTAAATAAAGGATATGATTTCCTATCTCTTGGCTCTATCGCACGATCTAGAGTAAGAAGGAAAGGTAACATCCTAAATGTCCTGTAGCTTCCTGTTTATAGATGTGGTGCACAACACACCGATAAACAAGACTCTACTAGACACGGTCTGTAGACACTCCGAGGATGAACTGCTCTGATACCACTTTTGTCACGACCAAACCCCGTGGGCCATGACTAGTGCCCGAACTGGACACCCGTATACCAACCTGTTACATATAACACCAAACTGAAACTACGACAATACGGAAACTTGTAAAAGAACTCCAAAGGTTCACAACGTCATCATATATACATATATCCAAATAACCGGTCTCCTGAGGAGTCACCACTGATCAAAACGTAATATGATACGCAAGCCGACAAGGCTGCCACAATATATCAACATGATGCGCAAGCCGACAAGGCCGCCTATACATATCGTCACCATACGCAAGCCGACAAGGCTGCCACTACAGACGAACATATCCATAGCACATCGTATAGACACAGCTGAACAAAACTTATACACAACCCACACATATGTCTACAGACTTCTAAGAGTATCGATAGTGAAATATGACGGGACAGGGCCCCGCCGTACTCCTGGATAAACATATATATACATCATAAGATTTGTACCAAAAGTATAGGCTCCGGAACAGTGGAGCTCTTCAAGACAGCTGAGTAGAAGTCCTAAACTGGAGGGTCACCAAACCGAATCTGTATCTGCGGGCATGAAACGCAGCCCCCCCGAAGAAAGGGGGTCAGTACAGAATATGTACTGAGTATATAAAGCATGTGATACAGTAAAAAGGATCATAACTGAAATATAGGTCACAGGAGACAAGTATGACATTCAAAATACCAATACATTTGCCTTATGAAATGTAAATCATGCATATCAATATCAAATATCATACCCGGCCCATTATGGGACTCGGTGAATAAAGTCATCCTTGACGCCATAATCACATCATATATATATATACCGTACCCGGCCCTCTAGTGAGGGACTCGGGGAACAATGCAGTGAAACTGTGCATGAAAACATACCTGGCCCGGGACTCCGTCAAAGATATATTGAGGCATGCATGAGCAGAGTAGTGAGCAACCATATGCAAACTAAGTCATATCTGAGACTCGATAGAATAATCAAGATGAACTATCATTTGAAAATCAAGACAATAATCATATCAAGTGCCCTTCGAATGTCACAATGGATTATATCAAAATAGAACTTTTGGAATCATAGACACGTATCGAGACACCATGAAATAGCTTATGGAAATCAAGAACATTAGCTATCCCAGTGGCTCTAAGAATAGGATCTTCTTTGGAGTCACATATACGTCGTCTGTTTGTTTTATAAAGATCATGCCAAAAGAAAGAAGGGTTAGCTTTACATACCTTTAACGCTTATTTAAATGTCCAACGTCTACTTCTCGAGCTCGTAGGTCTAAAATTAAGATAACATAAGCCACAGTTAGATTATCCATATCACTTACTAACCAATCCAAGTACGAATGAAACATAACGAAATTCGGGCAGCATTTCCCCTGAAGACTTAATACCAACAACAACAACACCAACAATTTCATATCAAACTAGAATTAAATCCATTCTTAAATCACTTCCAAAACAGCCCAATATACATTCTTATACCAATGCTTGTATACACTTCTTTATTTTCGTATATCTATAGTATAACAACAAACACAACAACAACAACAACTACATCCAATCCCACGATATTCCAGCCCACAAAACAATTCATAACAACCACCAAACAGCCCCAAAATATTGTCAGAAAACAGCCACGAAAATCATATAAAAACAGCCCGGTATACGCTTTGTATATGATATCTTCATACACTTTATTCTCCCAAATTCAAGAACAACAACTTGTCAACAATATCAACAATTATTATACATCATAACTCAGCTAATTCCATCAATTTAATCCAACTAAAACATCCCCCGATCCATAAATCTCAACAAAACAACAAACGAATTTATAACGCTATTTTCTCCGTTCTAATCCGTTAAAACTCAAAATAAACTTATTAACAATGAAAAAGGGACCTTAATCTTACCTTAGGTATGCAGCAACCACGTCAACACTCTTCTTCGTGGCTGATTTTTAGCTCAAATTGAAGGCAACGCAACGTACAACACTTTTCTCTTTATGAACTTCGGGATTCGGGGCTCAGCTTTTGATCAAAACTTGGTTTTTCTCTCTAAGGCTTTCCACCCTCTCTCTCTCTCTAGAATTTTCTGGGTCTTTTTGGTCTGAAAATGAGGAGGAGAAGGTTGAAATTTCCCTTAAATAACAAGGGAAATGGGCCTGACCCGGATTGGAATCGGGTTGGGCCCATTTCACTGCCCAACTTGACCTTTCTGCCTTAAAACGTCCGCAACTCTTTATCCCGATGTCACATACAGGCCCACGACCTATGGTTGGAAATATATTTAAATTATCTACAACTTTCATCTTAGGAGTCTTCCCAAATTCCCAAATGATGATGGGGTTATGGCCTCCCGAAGTCAGATCACCCGAAAACGTAACTTAAAAACATCTTTTTGGAGGGCTTACACTTGGATTTGGCTCAAGGGTCCTTCTTGAGTTGTGTTTAACTTCACATATATTGTTCATATAACTTATCATATGTCCTTTATAAAAATTCCATCATGTGGGCCCCTCCTCAGCTTATGGTTACGAGGGCTATATATCTTTTAACGTATTATTCCAATCATATTGTACGAATTCCAAATATCATACTCATGCTACTACAGTAGAATTTCATTCTTTATACTTGTGATATTTTCTCCTCCTCGAGCTCACATTAAGCCGTCTATAGCCTTAGTAACACAAAATTTTCTAGGGTGTAACACCTTAGAGGCTCGTAGACATGTGTACGTGGTTAGATGTGTTTGGCCTTGTCGGCCTATATTTTGTATATCATTTTGTTAGCCTTGTCGGTTTATGTACATTGACGTGGTATAGATGCCAATGATGATATAAAGGCATTGTTGTCCAATAGGACTAGTATGACTGATGAATAGAAATGTATGTTTAATTATGTGGCTCACCCATATGTAAGTGTAAGTACAAGCCAAGGGGTGCTCGGGTGGGCTAGTACCGGGAGCTTGTCGCGGCCCCCTAGACGGGTCATGACAAAAGTGGTATCAGAGCAGTTCAGTACTAGGGTGTGTCTACGAGCCGTGTCTAGTAGAGTTTTGGTTATGGGTGTGTTGCGCGCCACACTTATAAATAAGAACCTGCGGATATTTTAGGAATAAATGACCTTCTTTCTTCATAAGTATCGCGCGATAGGGCTATGATATAAGAAATTCTTGTCCCTTAATCGTGTGTTGTGTATTTCAGAAATGCTTGTAAAGAGAAAGGCTACAGCAGCCCAAAAGGGCAAGACGGTGGCAGAAAAGCGGGCTGAAAGAGCACCGCTACCGGTAGTAGAGGAAAGTGAGTCCCAGAGTGCGGCTCAATCTCAATCCTCCCACTCAGTACCTATATTAGAGGAGCGTGAGGGAGCCTCAGCCTCAACCCCAGCTCCCGCACCTCCAGCTCCTCCACCGGATGCTTCAGGCCAAGATGTGAAAGAGGCCATACATTTGCTTACTCAGTTGGTTGCTGCCCAGACTCAGCGGCAAAGTGCAGGGCAAGGTGACAGGGATGTTAGTGCAAGGTCCCGCGACTTCATTACTTTGAACCCTCCGGAATTCTTTGGATCAAAGCCAGAGGAGGACCCTTAGGATTTTATTGATGGTATGTTGAGGACACTCCGACTGATACATGCTTCGAATACCGAATCGGTGGAGTTAGCGTCGTATAGATTGAGAGATGTCTCGATCCAATGGTACACGGTTTGGATGGCTTCACAGGGGGCCAATGAACCTCCCCCGGTATGGCAAGAGTTTGTTGATGCTTTCCTCCGACACTATATGCCTCCAGAAGTTCGGC
The DNA here is from genome assembly GCF_019175385.1 of Lycium barbarum. Taxonomy (NCBI): domain Eukaryota; kingdom Viridiplantae; phylum Streptophyta; class Magnoliopsida; order Solanales; family Solanaceae; genus Lycium; species Lycium barbarum. The sequence continues at coordinate 49,000,379 of NC_083339.1, read as the reverse complement.
GAGCTAGAGCCGATGAGTTCTTAAATTTGAGGCAAGGTAGCATGAGTGCTCTAGAGTATAGTCTCCGCTTCAATTCCTTGGCTAGGTATGCTTCGGCCATGGTAGCGGATATGGGTGACCGAGTGCACCGATTTGTGAAGGGCCTAGGGCCGCATTTGATGGATAGGTGCTTGATTGCGTCCCTTCAGGACAACATGGATATCACACGCATTCAGGCTCATGCTCAGAACTTAGAAGAAAGTTTACAATAGCAGAGAAGTGAACGCGAGCAGGATAGGGGTCATAGCAAGAGGGCCAGATCTTCAGGTCCGACGAGTGCGTTCAGAGGTGGGCACAGACAGCAGATTTCTAGGCACTCAGGCTATTCTATGACTAGTGCACCTCCACGGTTTTCCGGCCAGAGATTCGATAGATCTATTCGTTCCGGGCCGAGTCAGAGTTATTCGGGGTTTCAGTTTAGAGATGATTCGGGTCAGGTAAGGCCACCCGCACTACAATGTTCCCAGTATGGGAAGTTGCATTGGGGTCGATGCCGATTGGGTTCAAATGTTTGCTATTCATGTGGTCGACCAGGCCATATCAGGCGTGATTGCCCCGCAGTTCATGGTAGAGGTAAGACCCAGCCTTCAGGGTCGGTAGCCGGGTCTTCAGCATTTGTGCGCCCTATGGGACCAGGTTCACATGTGCCAGTCAGCCATGGTAGAGGCAGAGGGAGAGTCCCCAGTTCTAGCGGTCCTCAGCACCGTGTTTATGCTTTGGCTGGACGCCAAGATCTTGCGTCTTCTCCTGACGTGGTCACAGGTATATTATCGGTATTCTCTCATGATGTATATGCTTTGATTGATCCGGGTTCGACATTTTCATATGTTACTCCATATATTGCGGGTCAATTTAGAGTCGAACCGGAGTCGATCAAACCTTTTGAGGTGTCTACACCCGTTGGTGAATCGGTAATAGCTAGCCGAGTATATAGAAATTGTGTAGTTGTGATTTGTGATCGTCGTACCTGTTACACCTCGAAAATTTCCCCGTGAATGTACAACGAATAGACTAACAAAGAATATGAGTATATGGTGTTTTAATCAGAAGGGAATGATGTTTGGCGCCCCTAAGTAAGATTTCAAAGGCAATGGGAATAAGGGATAAGGTTATGCTCCACAATGACTAATTATAGATTCTGAAGACGTGAAAGTTGCAGATTTGCACTTTGGCCCAGTTGGTCGTAAAATGAAATACAGACCGTAAAGTAGTATACGGCCCGTAAACCACCATGTCGTATTCCAACTTACAAAACTTCAACTTTCTTCCAAATGATCAAATGGTTAAATACGATTTGGAATACTGACCTTAAATTGAAATACGGCCCGTAAACCGCGATCGTAAATCGCCATGATCCCCCGCATACCTTTCTGGTTTTGATATGCTTAAATACGACCATGAAATACCGCCCGTAAACTGGAATACGGACCCGTAAACTGGGTTTACGACCACTGTGCACTTCAGCTACTGTTAATTCCGGATCAGATTTTAAGTCATTAAAAGGAGACCCAAGCTCATTAAATTCATTTCATTCCACGATATTTCTCTCTAGAAATCTATAGAATACTCTCCACTCTTCATTACAAGAAAATCAAAGGAAATCCATGATACAAAGTGTATGAAACCTAGCTAAAGTTCATCTCTCTCAAGAAAACCCAAAGGAAGTGAAGTAGGGTTTTGATGCTAGAGGAGTAATTCTATTCAAGGCTTGTTCAACCCTCATCTAAGGTAAGTTTCATGACTAAACCATGTTTTTTAAGGTATTGAAAGGTTAAGACACTTGAATTGTAAAAACACATAGGAAATGGGTCATTCATGAGTGAATAGTGTTATGGTTGGATGGTAGTTGGGTTGAATTATGAATGTTGGAGTGTTGTGATTATGAATACGTTATAAATGACATTTAGGCTATGAAATAAGTATTATATATGAGGAAACGCGATAGTAAGCTATAACCATAAATATGGAGAAATTGAAGAGGAATGGTGGATTGTGGTCAATGTATATAAATGATGATTGTTGATTGCGATATTGTGAATGTTGTTGTGAGCGTGTGGGAGTTGATATAGCATATGGGGAAAGTAGTATAAACAAAGGAAGCGCTGCCCAATTTTCCCTAGAATTAATAACGCGTTCTTATAGTCGAATTAATTGACGATAGTGCGAATTCTCTTTTGAAGGTAGAAATGTGATATCGAAGGAGAACAAGCAAGTGATAGCTTAGTTAAACGTCAAAGGTATGTGAGGCTAGTCCTTTCTTTCTAATGGCATGAATCTCATAGCATGATTTTCCTTCCTCCTCATGAGTTCCTATATTCCAGAAAGCTACAAGCCTATGTCTATGAATAGTTATATAAGATAAAAGATATGACATGATGTTATTTATTGCTTACACTCGCCTTATGTGTTAATTCCTTCAAGGTGAGGCAGAATGTCAATGAGTACTCCATAATGAAATCGGGGGAATCATGACCTTACGTCACCCCGATAAAGTAAAGTTGTTCTTAAGCCTTATGCACGTATTATGATAAGTATGTTACGATAAGCATATTATGACGAGCATGTATGATGATGATATAACACCGCGCCTATTTGGCCGACCAGTCACAGCTAAGGCGGGCAGCTATACGATACACCATGGCCACATGGCATGGGCGGACACCACTAGTAGGCGGCATGAGATGATACCCCGGACGCGGGAGGCCTGGACGCAGGCTAGTGTTATGATTATCACACCGATCCGATATGGACGGACAACTTATATATATTACTACACCGTACCTATATGGGTAGCTTATACATTATGCATATATGACAGGATGATGATTATGAGTAAGCCAGCATGCATTAATTCTTTTACACTTGACAGTCAGATACAGTTATTCCATATTGATACTTCTTTTATATCATTGCCTTATTTCTTTGTTTATGCCTCTCATACTCAGTACAATGTTCGTACTGACGCCCGTTTTCTTTGGACGCTGTGTTTATGCCCACAGGTAGACAGGGAGGAGAGCTCGACCCAGATCCGTAGTATCTGTCAGCTGATTGAAGGCACTCCTTAGTCCTGGAGGTGCTTGATTATTCTTTGTGTATAGTCATATATATGTATTTTTGGGCATGACGGGGTCTTGTCCCGTCCTTATGTTTAGCACTCCAGTAGAGGCTCCTAGATGTGCAGTCCGGGTCAGATGGTCTCACGAGATGCTATTATATGTACATATTATTTTGATGGCCGAGAGGCATATGTATATATAAAGTATTTATGTTTCCACATAAAATAGGATTTTCCTACAATTTGAGTATAAAGTTGATAAAAGAGCATTAAATGAGTAAGATGAGTAGTAGAACGAGTGGTGCTCGGTGGCTAGCCCCGGGTACCCATCGCGGCCCCTAGCTGGGTCGTGACAGTACCATGATTGACTTGCATGAGTTAGAAATGGTGGATTTTGATGTCATTATAGGCATGGATTGGTTGGCTTCTTGCTACGCCAATGTTGATTGTAGAATGAAAATGGTTCGTTTCCAATTTTCGGGAGAACCAGTTATAGAATGGAATGGAAATACGGCGTCACCAAAAGGTAGGTTTATTTCCTATCTAAAGGCAAGGAAAATGATCACGAAAGGCTGCATTTACCATCTAGTTCGGGTTCAAGATGTAGAAGCTGAATCACCGACTCTTCAATCAGTTCCTGTAGTAAATGAATTTACGGATGTGTTCCCGAAAGAGCTTCTAAGCCTTCCTCCCGAGCGGGAGATTGATTTTTCCATTGATGTGTTGCAAGGCACTAAGCCTATATCTATTCCTCCTTATAGAATGGCTCCCGCAGAATTGAAAGAGTTGAAGGAGCAGTTGAAAGACTTGCTTGAGAAAGGCTCTTTATTAGGCCTAGTTCATCCCCGTGGGGAGCACCCGTATTTTTTGTCCGAAAGAAAGATGGATCCTTGAGAATGTGCATTGATTATCGGCAATTGATTAAGAATAAATATCCTCATCCGAGGATTGATGACTTATTTGATCAATTGCAAGGCGCCAAATGGTTTTCAAAGATAGATTTGAGATCCGGATATCACCAAGTGAGAGTTAGGGAGAAAGATATCCCTAAGATAGCTTTCAGAACAAGATATGGTCATTTTGAGTTCCGGGTAATGTCATTTGGGCTAACTAATGCACCGGTAGTGTTTATGGATTTGATGAACAATGTGTTCAGGCCCTTCCTGGATTTATTTGTGATTGTATTCATCGACGTTATGCTGGTGTATTCTAGATCCGAGGCAGAACATGCGGATCATTTGCGTACTGTCCTTGGAGTTCTCCGAACTCGAGAGTTGTCTACAAAGTTCTCAAAGTGTGAGTTTTGGTTGAACTCAGTGGCATTGCTGGGGCACATTGTTGCCGCCGATGGTATTCGAGTGGATAGTCAAAAGATTGAGGCCGTGAAGACTTGGCCAAGGCCCACAACTCCTACGGAGGTTCGTAGCTTTCTGGGCTTGGCAGGTTATTACAAGAGATTTGTTAAAGGTTTTTCTTCTATTTCTGCCCCGCTCACAAAGTTGACCCAGAAATCAGCAAAGTTTCAATGGACAGATGTTTGCGAACGTAGTTTCCAAGAGTTGAAAGATAGATTGACTTCTGCCCCAGTCTTGACACTTCCAGAGGGATCGGAAGGATATGTTGTTTATTCCGATGCTTCAGTTGTTGGGCTAGGTTGTGTATTAATGCAACATGGTAAGGTGATTGCGTATGCTTCAAGGCAGTTACGAAAACATGAGAAGAATCATCCAACCCATGATCTAGAATTGGCCGCAGTGGTTCATGCATTAAAGATATGGAGACATTATTTATATGGTGTCCATGTGGATATTTATACAGATCATAAGAATTTTCAGTATATCTTCAAACAGAAAGAGTTAAATTTGCGGCAACGACGATAGTTGGAATTGCTAAAAGACTACGATGTCGATATCATGTATCACCCCGGAAAGGCAAATGTTGTGGCTGATGCCCTTAGCCGCAGATCTATGGGAAGTTTATGTGATGTACGACCAGAGAAAAGAGAAAAGGCTCGTGAGCTCCAGCAACTAGCTAGTCTAGGAGTTCGAGTAGTGGACTTAGGTAGCAAGGGAACTACTATTCAGAATTCAGTAGTCTTGTTGCTAGTAGCAGAAGTGAAGAAGAGACAATACGAAAATTCCAAGCTAATGCATTACAGAGATACACTCCCTCAGAAAGAGGAGTCATCGTTTGAGCTTTCAAGAGACGGAGTTCTCCGATGTCGAGGCAGATTATGCGTTCCCAATGTGGCAGGTTTACGCCACCAAATATTGAGAGAAGCTCATTGTTCCTGTATTCTGTTCACCCCAGTGCAACGAAATGTATCATGATCTTAAGTCTATATATTGGTGGAATGGAATGAAGAAAGATATAGCGGGATTCGTAGCTCAATGTCCCAACTGTCAGCAAGTGAAAATCGAGCACCAAAAGCCGGGTGGATTGTTGTAAGCCATACAAATTCCAACTTGGAAGTGGGAAGTAATTAACATGGACTTTATTGCAGGCTTACCCCGTTCTCGACGTAAGTATGATTCTATATAGGTGATTGTAGATAGGCTCACAAAGTCAGCTTATTTCTTACCGGTCAGAACGACCTATGTGGCAGAGGATTGTGTGAGGCTTTATGTTAAAGAGATAGTGAGACTCCATGGTGTTCCCGCATCTATTATCTCTGATAGAGGGACTCACTTTACAACAAATTTTTGGAAGTCTTTCCAAGAGGGTTAAGGGACCCAAGTGAGCCTTAGCACGACATTTCACCCGTAGACCGATGGGCAAGCTGAACGCACCATTCAGAATCTTGAAGATATGTTACGGGCATCTATGCTAGATTTTGGAGGTAATTGGGATGACCATTTGCCGCTCATTGAATTTGCTTACAATAATAGCTATCACTCTAGCATTCAAATGGCACTGTATGAAGCTCTATATGGGCGAAAGTGTAGATCCCTAATTGGGTGGTTTGAAGCAGGAGAGGCTAGATTGATAGGGCCAGACTTGGTCCAGCAAGCCTTAGAGAAAGTCAAGCTCATACAAGATCGGCTATTAGCAGTTCAAAGTCGTCAGAAGTCCTGTGCGGATAATCGTCGAAGGGACTTGGAGTTCCAGGTTAAAGATTGGGTATTCTTGAAAGTGTCGCCAATGAAGGGTGTCATGAGATTTGGCAAAAAGGGGAAGCTTAGTCCCCGGTACATTGGGCCTTACGAGATTGTATGGAAGATAGGCAAAGTGGCCTATGAGCTAGAGTTACCTCCGGATTTGGAGTCAGTCCATCCAGTTTTTCATGTCTCGTTGCTTCGGAAATGTGTTGGAGACCCTACTAAGGTCGTGCCAATAAGTGATGTGCAGGTGACAGAAAAGTTGATTTATGAAGAAGTACCCATTGCCATACTAGATAGGCAAGTACGGAGGCTTAGAAACAAAGAGGTGACCTCAGTTAAGGTTCTATGGAGGAGTAGTAAACGAGAGGAAATGACATGGGAAGCAGAAGAAAGTATGTGATCCAGATACCTGCATTTATTCCAACCCCCAGAAGAGATTCAAGATGAAACGCTAACGATATAAGGTATATATACTTACTTTTCATGCTTTTGGTCGTGTGTGGCCATAGATATGTTGATATTGTGATGTAGCCCTGTGAGGTGATGATATAATGGGTTGTTGTGGCAGGTTGGTAGTGCCAAATTACAGGGAAACTCTGGCGAAATTTTCGCAGGATCCCGAGTGTTTAACATTCAAGCATGTTACAAAGGGGAGGAGGGGGGGGGGGGGGGGGGGGGGCGGGGGAGAATGTTACACCTTGAAAATTTCCCCGCGAACGTACAGTGGATAGGCTAACAAAGGGCATAGCGTGTATGATGTTTTAATAAGAAGGGAACGACGTTTGACAACCCTAAGTAAGATTCCGAAGGCAATTGCAATAAGCGGTAGGTTATGCTCCACGATAACGATGCCGACCATGATAGTAACTATAACAGTAAAGACGCTTATGAGCTATTATGTATATGTATCTATGTATGACTATTAAGGAACCCCGAGCTTATGAGGCTGGGTAGGGTATGTAAATAAATATGTATATGATTATGTAATGCGCGCACACCTCTGCAGATGGCACGGATAACCCTGACGCCTTGGTAGGGCCAGGTATGTGTAACCTTGAGCCTTGGTTGGCCAAGTATGTATGAAACACCGATCCGGCATGGTCGGGTATGCTATGTAAATGCTATGTATATGATATGATTATGTGTATGATATGGATACGAGTACGAATGCGAATATGATACGATATGAATGTGAATAAGGGTATGTATACGAATACGAGTACAAATATGGAACGGATACGATTATGGATACGGATATGGATGTATGTACACAATACGCATTGGAAATGAAAAGATCCTATGAAAGGCAAGTAAGTGCCTGTGACGATGATATTACCATCTCCCATCCTGTGCTATTTTTCATGTTGCTTATTATGCTTCTACAATGATATTGATCATGCCTTACATACTCATTACATTCTTCGGACTGATGTCCTTTTGTTTGTGGACGCTGCGTCATGCCCGCAGGTGCACAGGAAGACAGGATTGATCCATAGCTACATTCTAAGGGACTACATAGCGGAGCTCCATTTCATTTGGAGCTATAGCTTTTGGGTACTTATTCTTTTGTGTACATAATTATGGGCATAGCGGGGTCCTGTCCCGCTTATGTGATATGACATACTCTCCTTAGAGGCTCGTAGACATGTGTACGTGGTTAGATGTGTTTGGTCTTGTCGGCCTATATTTTGTATATCATTTTGTTAGCCTTGTCGGCTCATGTACATTGACGTGGTATAGATGCCAATAATGATATAAAGGCATTGTTGTCCAATGGGACTAGTATGACTGATGAATAGAAATGTATGTTTAATTATGTGGCTCACCTAGATGTAAGTGTAAGTGCAAGCCAAGGGGTGCCCAGGTGGGCTAGCACCAGGCGCTCGTCGCGGCCCCCTAGACGGGTCGTGACAGCCTGTCTCCCTGGCTACCTGCGGGCATGACGCAGCGTCCACAAACAAAAGGACGTCACTACGAATAATGTACTGAGTATGTAAAGCTTATTCAACATTATAATAGGAGCATAAGAGACAACATGAGAAACAACATAAGATGGGAGAATCGGGAGATAGTAGAGCCGTCATCACAATTACTTACTTGCCTTTCATAGGGACCTTCCATTTCTAATGCGTGCTTGTGTACATACATGTATACATACACATATATCCATATCCGGATCCGTATTCGTATCCGCATTTATATACATTTTCATATCCATATTCAAAACCATATTTCATAACTATATTCATAACCATAGCATACCCGACCATGAAGGTTCGGTGATTTACGTACCCGGCCATGACAGTGCTCAGTTCAATACATACCTGACCCTACCACGGCTCAGTGTTAACCGTACCCATTTGCAGTAGTGTGCGCGCAATAAATATCATACCTGGACATATAAGCTCGGTGTTACATAATAGTCATACATAGACACATATACCTAAGAGCTCATAAGTATCATCAACGTCATTACCATCATTGTTTTCGTTACGTCTATCCTGGGAGGATCAACTATCATGTAAGGGATACAATACCATCGTGAACATATCGAAAGTCATAAGCTTTGGAAATCTTAGAGATAGAATCATTTAGAAGACAAAGGATACATATAGCAAAGGAGCATGCCTTAGGGAAAGAAGGGTTAGTCTTACATACCTCTTCGACTTCTTAATTATCTAGCGTTCACCGTCGAAGCTCGAATAATCTTCATTTAGAAGAATTGATACCATGGTTAAACCTTAATGATACTATTAAACTCAACTAGGATCATTCATGATCTAAAGGAAATTGGGCAGCATTTCCCCTATTTCGTTAACTTCCACCATTTTACAAAACAACTCCCAACAACTACAATAGCATCCATAATACACTCATCATATCATAATCAAGTAATCACACTACATTAGCCTTCAACAATTCATCCTTATGTTCAACTCATGCCAACAACATCACACCCATTTAGCACATTTTTCATATAATACTTCTTCATCACCATTATTACCTTCCATAACATGATTATAACAATATCATACTAATAATCATGACTCATTTTAGTCTACTACTAACAAACATCATAAAAACCACATTTAGACTTCATTTTCTACTTTCTTCTTCTACCCAAGTTTACTACAACCAATCATTCTCATTAACATGAAATAAGCATGGAAACTAACCTTTTCATCCCATAGAAACAAGCTTTAGAGCAGCTACTAACTTGTGCAAAAACCCTAACCACAATGCTCAAGTATTCTTGACATCTAACAACCTTAGGAAATCTTCTAGCACATGAACACTTGATTTCTTGCTATTTAATCTTTATAATCTCTTGGGTTTGGGTGTAATATGTTAGGAGAAGGGTTTTCGAGCTTTAGAGAGTGTAGATGAAATGAGGGAAATGAAATAAGGTGAGGGTCGTCCATCCTTATAACGTGAAAATTCTAACCCGACCTGGTTTATACGGCCTACTATACAGGCCGTATAATTTATACGGTCCGTATGTCAGGCCGTATAATACCTTCAGGCTGCATCCCTTCTCTGGACAAAACCTACGGACCATTATACGGGCCGTATAAATCCGTACATATGGTCATATAACTGGAAGATTACGATTTTTGTTCTCGTCGACTCGTTTGATTTCCAGTCCTCGTGGAACCTTCTTGATAGTTATATAACACTTCATTAACCGTATAATAGGCCCTATAGCAGTCCTTCAAGATATTACTAAATAAACATTAACTCGATTGTAGCGGAAACCTTTCCGAACACGACTTACATTTCACTTCCTTCAACATACTAAACTTCACATATTCGTATAACTTCGAAATCTTATGGTATGAACCTTAAGCTATCTATTACTTCCCGTAATCTCATAAGGATTTCATAATTGCCTTTAGCCCATATTAGCCTATCCACAAGGCAACACATATGGAATTTTTGAGATGTAACAATAAGATAGCATTTTCATCAACATATGACTCTATGAATCCTACTGAATCTGAAGAAGGACTTACTGAAAACAACATTACTAGAACATGAATCAACATGGAACATCCGTAGCCACTAAGAATAGAATCATTATGGAGTAGCGTTACATTTACGTTTCGTTCATAAGGATCATGCCAAAAGAAGGAAAGTTAGCCTTAACATACCTCAGGTCGTCAACACAATCCTCAACGAATCTGTCGGACTCGTATTCCAATCTCCTTAGTCACTACAGCACACCTAACAACCAACAACACAACAACAACCTCATATAAGTCTCTTTAGTTTCACAACACTACTCACCCCAAGATTTACATCAAAACAGCCCAATATACGCTTTGTATACGACACTTATACACTTTCTTCTTCCAATTATACCAAGTATAACTTCCTCAATACAATATCAATACCAATTACTATCCATACAACAAGGTTTTAAATCAAAAACATATTTACAACATGACTTAAGTTAGATTTCATCTCAACATAAACTCAAATTCATATTTGAACCTTCGCTCCAACTCCTTTCCCTCCAAACGTAGCATAACTATCATATAATCTCATAAACATAAAAATAAGATGGAATCTTATCTTAAAAACTCAAGAACACTCCAATTCCAAGATTACTTCTCCTTGAAGTATCCTCCAAAGCTTCTACAAGAAGGAGAAACAAGCTTCAATCATACTTTCGAAACCATTAGTACTTGATCTTCTCTTTTGATCCTTGATTTTTCTTAAGAATTGGTTAGATATGTTGGAGAGGGTTTTCTAGAAGGTGAGAGGTTAAGGGAAGAGGAGAAAATGAGATAAAATGATAAGTATACGAAATACATAACAGAAAAAAGCTGGAACCGACATAAAAATATTTTCTGGCCATATATATATATATACACACACACACACACACACACACACACACGGTCCAAGATACTGGACGTATATATATACGGTCCGTATTTATGGACCGTAATTCTCGTCAACAATTTTTCCCTCTCTGCCAGGAGGAGTACGGATCGTATTTCGAATTACGGTCCGTATTTCTCAGCATACAGTTCGTATTTCTCCTCTAAGATCAAATTCCAATGAAACGTATTCCCTTCGATTCGTTTATCCTCTAGTACTTCCAACACTTGCCAAACATGAACTTAACCCTTCGTATACTCAAGCTGAACACGGCTAATCCTATATAATCTCGAAGATAATTTCCCTTTCCAAATCTATAGAAACAAACTCATGAATAAACTTAACGTATAAAAGTACAGAGTGTAACAAGAACAAGCATGAAAACATGTTCCATCACAAAGAGAGTCATCAGGTGCAGTTGAGGAATAGTTGAGAAGCGATCATGAAGCAGAAAAGGTGAAGATGACTCACACAAAGTATTTTGTACAAAGTAAAGAGAGTTGCAGACAAAGCATATAAACCAGGTCTGCAAACATGTTCCAACACAGAGCAAGAACATAATTAGAGTCACAAAGTGAGACAAGGTTAAAGACAAGATTTATTCAAGCAGTGAATAAATCTGAATGTAGAATAAGACAGACAAAGAGCAAAGACCATGATGCATAAAACAGGTCTGTCAACATGTTCCGTCATCCATCACAAAAGCAGCCTCAAGATAGAGTTGCAGGAATGAACTAGAAATGGATGATGAAACATATTTGTGAACATGTTCCATCTCATACAATGCAGAGATTCATAGGTGTTACACCTTGGAAACTTCCCCGTACATGTACAGCTAATAGGAGAGCGAAGGTCACAGTGAACGCGATGTTTTGAGAAGTACGAAATAATAATTGATGGCCCTAAACGAGAATTCAAAACCATCCGAGATGAGGAAAGGAATTTATTAAGGAAAGTGAGTCGTATGTTGCATATCGGATAAGAATTACGAGCAACGAGTCAACGAGGGCATAATGATGTTTTAGAGACACGTAATAACGTCCCTTAGATTGGTATTGAAGTGCTAAACAAGTGTTAAGAAGGTTCCATAAGGATCGGAGGTCAAACAAGTCGACGAGAACAGAAGTCGCTTCAGTTGGCATTATACGGCCAAACATACGGTCCGTATAAATTATACTGGCCGTATGTTGGACCGTATAATTGGCCAAGATGAAGATTGCATTCTGGACCAAATGTACGGTCCAACATACGGTCAGTATAAATTATACGGACCGTATGTTGGTCCGTATAAAGTCCCACGGCCAGCTTTTAAATTACATAAGGGATCATTTTTTTCATTTCCTCCACTTCATTTCCCCTCTCTTCCATCCAAGAACACCCTAGAATATTCTCCCACATCCATCCACAAGAGAAATCAAAGGGGACCAAGATAAAAAACATCACATTCATGAATCCAAGTCCATGAACCTCAACTAAAAGTCGTCCAAACTAAGAAATCCCAAAAGGGAAGAAACAAGGTTTTGGTGAAGAAGAAGGAATTCCACTCTAGACTTGTTCCATCATCATCCAAGGTAAGTTTCATGGCTATATTAGGTTGTTTAGAGTATTGAAGGACTAGGGTGCTTGGATTGTAAGAAAATATAGGAAGTGAATTATGAATGAATGAGTAGTATTGTAATTGAATGATAGCTAGAGGGAATCATGAGTATGAATATGTTGTGGTTATGGATATGTTATAAAAGGCGTTTAGACCATGGGACAAGTACTAGATATGCAAAAAAATGCGATAACGAGACATAATCATAAATGTGGGAGAAATGGTGGATTTTGCTCAATGTGTACAAATGACGATTGCTGATATGATATTGTGCGTGTTGTTGTGAATGTTTGGGAGCAGAAATAGAATGTGGGAAAAGTCGTAGAAACAAATGAAATGCTGCCCAATTCTCTCTAGAATTAACGATGTATTCTTATAGCCGATTAACTAATGTTAATGCGATCCTCTCGTGAAGGTAACGACGTGACATCGAAGGAAGGCAAGTGACCGATAACGAAGCTAAATGACAAGGTATGTGAGGCTCATCTCTTCTTTCAAAAGGCATGAATCCTTAAACCTTCCCTAATCATTTTATAAGAGGAAGCTTATGAGTCTTCCGATATAGCGTATCACATAAGGGTACGGAAGCGAAGGTGATGACGTTGTTCTTGTTAACACTCGCCTTACGTTCTATTCCCTTCAAGGCGAGGCACGATATTCACGGATGTTCATAATACGATCGGGGGTTTACGACCTTACGTCACCCCGATATAGTGTGATCATTCTTAAAATCTAGAGTATACTGTTAATGCTAATGTATGACATGTAAATAAGATGATTAATGATGCTAGCTGATAATGTAACTATGTTATGTATATAATGCTAAGGACTGATAGGACGATGCTATGTTATGAGAGGTGTATTAATAATGTGAAATGTGAGTTGTGTGATGATATGATTTCACCGCGCGTAGTTGGCCGGGCATGTCACCGCTAAGGCGGGCTACATATGATTCCACCGTGCCTAGTTGGCCGGACATGTCACCGCTAATGCTGGCTGCTGTGTTTACACCGAGCCTATAGGGCCGGACATGATCACCACTAGTGGGCAGTATTTAAGGGTTACCCGGACGCGGTTAACGATGTGGATTACGATGTGAGCTGTATGTGATGATGTATGAGAAGATATATTGGATATGATTACACATATACTATGATAATGTAAGATATGATATATGTAAAAAGTATGTTGCTTATGACACTCAAGCAGGTTATGTCCTTCTCTCATGACTTATGATCCTTCTAGTACGCTTTCTCATTTCATTCCTACCTTACATACTCAGTACAACGTTCGTACTGACGTCCGTTTTTTTTGGACGCTGTGTTCATGTCCACAGGTAGACAGGGAGGCGAGCTTGACCCAGATTCCTAGTAGCTGCCAGCTGATTGAGAGCACTCCATCGTCCGGAGGTGCTTATGCCTATTCTTTTGGTACATATATGCATTTTGGGCACGACGGAGTCTTGTTCCGTCTATATGTACGGTGTTTCAGTAGAGGCTCATAGATACGCAGTGTGGGTTAGATGGTCTCACTAAACGACTACGACATATTTGTACATATTATTTTATTTGCTTACAGAGGCCTATGTATATATAAATCAATCATATTTTTATATATGGAAAATGGTCATTTTATGATTATGCTTTACTGAATGACAAAGAAATGTAAAATGATTATGACAAGTGAGGAAGTAAGGGGTGCTCGGTGGTCAGCCCCGGGTACCCGTCGCGGCCCCTAGTCGGGTTGTGACAGAAGTGGTATCAGAGCAGTTCATCCTAGGAAGTGTCTACGAGCCGTGTCTAGTAGAGTCTTGTTTATGGTGTGTAGCGCACCACGCTAATAAACAAGAGGCTACCGGGCATTTAGGAAAAATGACCATCTTTCTTCTTATAAGATCGTGCGATAGAGCCATGTATAAGCTTTTGTCCTCCCTAATAGTGTGTTATGATTTCGGAAAAATGCCGCCAAAGGGAAAAGCTACAGCCGTCCAGAAGGACAAAGCTACGACGAAGAGGCGGACAGAAAGAGAGCCTCCGACGAATGTAGAGGAGGGTGAATCACAAAATGAGGCCTCTCCCAATGTAGAAGAGCAAGGAGGAGCCTCAGTTCCAATTCCTCCCCCAGTTACTTCGAGTCAACAAGTGACCGAAGCTATTTATCTATTGACGCAATTGGTTGCCGCCCAGGCACAGCGGCAGAGTGCGGGTCCGAGTGATCGTTCAGCCAGTACGAGACCCCGTGATTTCCTGACTCTAAATCCTCCGGAATTTTTCGGGTCGAAACCGGATGAGGACCCACAAGGCTTTATCGATGAGATGTTGAGGATGCTGAAACTTATGCATGCTACTGAGACCGAGTCGGTAGAGTTGGCTTCTTATAGACTCTGTGATGTGTCGGTATTGTGGTATAACAACTGGATAGCGGCGAGATGAGAAAGTGCACCTCCTCCTGTTTGACAAGAGTTTGTTGATGCTTTCATTCGCCACTATTTACCGCCCGAGGTCCGCCGAGCTAGAGCGGACAGGTTTTTGAATCTGAAGCAGGGAAGCATGAGTGCTCGGGAGTATAGTATGCAGTTTAATTCTCTGGCCAGGTATGCCCCGACTATGGTGACCGACATGGGCGATCGTGTACACAGATTCGTGAGTGGTTTGGGGCCACATTTGTTTAGAGATTGTCTGACGGCCTCTTTGCAAGACGGGATGGATATTTCCTGAATACAGGCACATGCTCAGAATCTTGAGGAACGACAACAGCTGCAGAGAAGTGATCGTGATAATGACAGAATGCAAGGTAAGAGGGCTAGGTCTATGGGGGCGAGCAGTGAATATAGAGGGGGATAGAGACATATGCATTCCAGGTACTCAGGTGAGTCAGCGACTAGTGCGCCTCCCAGGGTTTTAGACAGGAGGTTTGATCGTTCTTCCCGGTCAGGACAGGGCCAGAGTTCGAGGGCCCCAGGTTACCAGTTTGATGGTGATTATAGCCGAGGAAGACCGCCAGTTCCACGATGCAGCCAGTGTCACAAATTACACTCAGGGCCGTGTCGACAAGGCACAGATGCTTGTTACGTTTGTGGACAGACTGGCATTTGATGTGAGATTGTCCCTCACGGTATGGTAGAGGTGGGGCTCAGCCCACAGGCTCACTAGCTGGATCTTCATCAGCACGCCCGACAGCACAGACTCCCCAGATGGCAACCGGCCGAGGCAGAGGTAGAGGGGCAGCATCTATTCTAGGTGCCACTCAGCCCCGAGTATATGCTCTAGCGGGACGACAGGATCTCGAGTCCTCCCCAGATGTTATTACAGGTACATTGACTATATTTTCCCGTGACGTGTATGCTTTGATCGATCCGGGTTCTACCTTCTCTTATGTTACTCCGTATGTTGCTGCTTGCATTGGGGTGAAACCCGAGCCCAATAAACCTTTTGAGGTATTCACTCCGGTTGGTGATCCGGTAATAGCGAGGAAAGTGTACAAAAATTATGTCATTGTGATATGTGATCGCCAGACTAAAGCCGATTTGATTGAGCTTGAAATGATAGATTTCGATGTAACTATGGGTATGGATTGGTTGGCCTCATGTTATGCTAATGTGGATTGCCGAACAAAACTGGTTCGATTTCAATTCCCGGAAGAGCCCGTACTTGAATGGAAGGGTAACACGGCATCCCCAAAGGGTAGGTTTATGTCCTACCTCAAGGCAAGGAAGATGATAGCCAAGGTCTATATTTGTCATCTAGTTCGGGTTCACAACACTGAGGCAAAGTCACCGACTCTTCAATCTGTTCCGGTAGTGAATGAATTCCCAGATGTATTCCCAGATGAACTTCCAGGTCTTCCTCCAGAAAGGGAAATTCAATTCACTATTGATGTATTGCCGGACACCGAGCCTATTTCTATGCCCCCTTATCGAATGGCTCAGGCAGAGTTGAAAGAGCTGAAGGTGCAGTTGCAGGATTTGCTTGAAAAAGGGTTTATAAGGCCCAGTTCGTCGCCGTGAGGAGCGCCGATCTTGTTCGTGAGAAAGAAAGACGGTTCTCTACGAATGTGCATTGATTATAGGCAATTAAATAAAGTGACGATAAAGAATAAATATCCACTTCCCAGGATTGATGA
Organism: Lycium barbarum; assembly: GCF_019175385.1. Lineage (NCBI taxonomy): Eukaryota > Viridiplantae > Streptophyta > Magnoliopsida > Solanales > Solanaceae > Lycium > Lycium barbarum. The sequence goes on along the minus strand of NC_083339.1, from coordinate 48,983,578 downwards.
CTTGTTTGATCAGCTGCAGGGCGCTAAATGGTTTTCTAAAATAGATTTGCGATCAGGTTATCACCAAGTTAGAGTTAGAGAAGCGGATGTTCCCAAAACTGCTTTTAGGACCAGATACGACCATTATGAATTCCGAGTAATGTTGTTTGGGTTGACTAATGCCCCGACGGTTTTCATGAATTTAATGAATAATGTATTCAGGCCATTCCTAGATCTTTTCGTGATAGTATTTATTGATGATATCCTGCTATATTCTCGCACAGAAGCAGAACATGCAGATCACTTGCGAACTGTGCTGGGATTCCTCCGAGCTCGGAAGTTATATGCAAAGTTCCCAAAGTGAGAGTTTTGGCTAAGTTCTGTGACATTTCTAGGCCATATTATATCAGATGATGGTATACGGGTTGATACTCAAAAGATTGAAGCTGTAAAGAATTGGCCGAGACCTACGACACCCACCGAAATGTGTAGCTTTCTGGGATTGGCAGGCTACTATAGAAAGTTTGTAGAGGGATTTTCTTCCATCGCAGCCCCATTGACGAAGCTAACCCAGAAATCAGCCAAGTTTCAATGGACTGATGGCTGCGAGCGCAGTTTTCAAGAGTTGAAAGACAGATTGACTTCAGCTCCAGTTCTAACACTTCCGGACGGGCCAGATGGTTATGTTATATATTGTGATGCTTCTGGTGTGGGATTAGGATGCGTACTGATGCAGCATGGCAGAGTTATTGCATATGCCTCGAGACAGTTGCGGAAACACGAAAAGAATTACCTCACTCATGATCTCGAATTGGCTGCGGTTATTCATGAGTTGAAGATATGGAGGCATTATTTGTATGGTGTGCACGTCGATATTTACACAGATCACAAGAGCCTTCAATATATTTTCAAGCAGAAGGAGTTGAACCTGCGGCAGAGGCGGTGGCTAGAATAGCTGAAAGACTATGACGTGAACGTTTTATACCACCCCTGGAAGGCGAATGTAGTAGCCGACGCGCTTAGCCGCCGATCAATGGGCAGTTTAAGTGAAGTCCCTCCAGAGAAGAAGGAAATAGTTCATGAGCTTTACCAGTTAGCTAATCTTGGAGTGCAGGTGATTGATTCGGGAAGCGCAGGAATCAGTGTTAATGATCCTATAACCTCGCCTTTGAATATTGAAATAAAAGAACGCCAGTATGAAGATCCACAAATGTGTTATTACAGAGAAGTGTCTTGTAAAAAATAGAAGTCTCCATTTGAAGTTTCCACATATGGGGTCCTTAGATATCGAGGCAGACTATGTGTGCCGGATGTGGCAGAATTGCGTCAACGGATTATGGAGGAAGCACACTATTCTCGGTATTCCATTCACCCAGGTGTAACAAAGATGTATCACGATCTCAGAATGTTATATTGGTGGGATGGCATGAAGAAAAATATAGCAGAGTTTGCGGTTCAATGTCCGAATTGCCAACAAGTGAAGATTGAACATCAGAAGCCAGGAGGCTTATTGCAAGAGATGGAAATTCCTATATGGAAGTGGGAAGTGGTCAACATGGATTTTGTTGTAGGATTGCCCCCCTCCCGAGGCAAACATGATTCTATATGGGTGATTGTGGATAGGTTGACGAAAGCAGCTCATTTTCTTCCAGTCAGAACCACGTATTTGGCTGAAGACTACGCTAAATTGTACTTGAAAGAGATTGTGTGAATCCATGGTATTCCGATATCCATTATTACAGACAGAGGGGCACAGTTAACAGCTAAGTTCTGGAAGTCTTTTCAAGAGGGTTTAGGTACCCAAGTGAAGTTTAGTACGGCATTTCATCCGCAGACCGATGGGCAGGCCGAGCGAACTATTCAGACTTTGGAGGATATGTTAAGGGCATGCATAATAGATTTTGGTGGTAGTTGGGAAGATCACTTACCCTTGATCGAGTTTACCTATAATAACAGCTATCACTCCAGTATTCAAATGGCTCCATACGAAGCTCTATATGGAAGGAAATGTAGATCCCCGATTGGTTGGTTTGAAGTAGGAGAGGTACAACTAATAGGCCCCGAATTGATTCAACAAGCGGTGGAGAAAGTCAAAATGATCCGAGACCGATTGTTGATAGCTCAAAGTCGCCAAAAGTCTTATGCGGACAACCGCCGAAGGGACCTAGAATTTCAAGTCAACGATTGGGTATTTTTGAAGGTGTCGCCAATGAAAGGGGTAATGAGATTCGGTAAAAAGGGGAAACTGAGCCCAAGATATATTGGACCCTATAGAATTGTCCGTAAGGTGGGTCGTGTAGCCTACGAATTGGACTTGCATTCAGATCTTGAGTCTGTGCACCCAGTTTTCCATGTTTCGATGCTCCGCAGGTGCATTGGAGACCCAACAAGAATAGTTCCGGTTGATGATGTCCAAGTAACAGAAAAATTAGCATATGAAGAAGTGCTTGTTGCTAGTCTAGACAGACTAGTGCGAAGGCTCCGGAATAAAGAACTGGCTTCAGTGAAGGTCTTATGGCGAAACAATAACAAGGAAGAAATGACTTGGGAAGTGGAGGAGAACATGAAAGCTAAATATCCGCATCTATTCCAATATTCAGAAGAAGTCAATGATGACACGCCAAGATCATATGGTATGTATGCTTACTTTTTATGTTTTTGGTCATGTGTGGCCATAGATATGTTGATACTATGTTGTATCCCTGTGAGGCAATGATATTGTGGGCTGTTGTGACAGGTTGGTAGTGCCCTATTATAGGGGAAACTCTGGCGAAATTTTTTTAGAATTCCCGAGTGTTTTAACATTCGAGGACGAATGTTCCAAAAAAGGGGGGGGGGGGGGGGGGGGGGGGAGAATGTTACACCTTGGAAAATTTCCCGTACATGTACAGGGAATAGGAGAGAGAAGGTCACAGTGAATGAGATGTTTTGAGAAGTAAGAAATAGTAATTGATGACCCTAAACGAGAATTCAAAACAATCCGAGATGAGGAAAGGAAGTTATTAAGGAAAGTGAGTCGTATGTTGCATATTGGATAAGAATTATAAGCAACGAGTCAACGAGGGCATAATGATGTTTTAGAGACACGTAATAACATCCATTAGATTGGTATTGAAGTGCTAAACAAGTGTTAAGAAGGTTCCATAAGGATCGGAGGTCAAACGAGTCGACGAGAACGGAAGTCGCTTCAGTTGGCATTATACGGCCAAACATACGGTCCGTATAAATTATACTGGCCGTATGTTGGACCGTATAATTGGCCAAGATGAATATTGCATTCTGGACCAAATGTACGGTCCAACATACGGTCAGTATAAATTATACGGACCGTATGTTGGTCCGTATAAAGTCCCACGACCAGCTTTTTAAATTACATCACGGATCATTTTTTTCATTTCCTCCACTTCATTTCCCCTCTCTTCCATCCAAGAACACCCTAGAATATTCTCCCACATCCATGCACAAGAGAAATAAAAGGGGACCAAGATCAAAAACATCAAATTCCTGAATCCAAGTCCATGAACCACAACTAAAAGTCGTCCAAACTAAGAAATCCCAAAAGGGAGGAAACAAGGTTTTGGTGAAGAAGAAGGAATTCCACTCTAGACTTGTTCCATCATCATCCATGGTAAGTTTCATGGCTATATTAGGTTGTTTAGAGTATTGAAGGACTAAGGTGATTGGATTGTAAGAAAATATAGGAAGTGAATTATGAATGAATAAGTAGTATTGTAATTGAATGGTAGCTAGAGGGAATCATGAGTATGTATAGGTTGTGGTTATGGATATGTTATAAAAGGCGTTTAGACCATGGGACAAGTACTAGATATGCAAAAAAATGCAATAACGAGACATAATCATAAATGTGTACAAATGACGATTGCTGATATGATATTGTGCGTGTTGTTGTGAATATTTGGGAGCTGAAATAGAATGTGGGAAAAGTCGTAGAAACAAAGGAAATGCTGCCCAATTCTCTCTAGAATTAACGATGTATTCTTATAGCCGATTAACTAATGTTAATGTGATCCTCTCGTGAGGGTAACGACGTGACATCGAAGGAAGGCAAGTGACCGATAACAAAGCTAAACGACAAGGTATGTGAGGCTCATCTCTTCTTTCAAAAGGCATGAATCCGTAAACCTTCCCTAATCCTTTTATAAGAGGAAGCTTATGAGTTTTCCGATATAGCGTATCACATAAGGGTACGGAAGCGAAGGTGATGACGTTGTTCTTGTTAACACTCGCCTTACGTTCTATTCCCTTCAAGGCGAGGCACGATATTCACGGATGTTCATAATAAGATCGGGGGTTTACGACCTTACGTCACCCCGATATAGTGTGATCATTCTTAAAATCTAGAGTATACTGTTAATGCTAATGTATGACATGTAAATAAGATGATTAATGATGCTAGCTGATAATGTAACTATGTTATGTATATAATGCTAAGGACTGATAGGATGATGCTATGTTATGAGAGGTGTATTAATAATGTGAAATGTGAGTTGTGTGATGATATGATTTCACCGCGCCTAGTTGGCCGGGCATGTCACCGCTAAGGCGGGCTGCATATGATTCCACCGCGCCTAGTTGGCCGGACATGTCACTGCTAATGCGGGCTGCTGTGTTTACACCGAGCCTATAGGGCCGGACATGATCACCACTAGTGGGCGGTATTTAAGGGTTACCCGGACGTGGGTAACGATGTGGATTACGATGTGATGCTGTATGTGATGATGTATGAGAAGATATATTGGATATGATTACACATATACTATGATAATGTAAGATATGATATATGTAAAAAGTATGTTGCTTATGGCACTCATGCAGGTTATGTCCTTCTCTCATGACTTATGATCCTTCTAGTACGCTTTCTCATTTCATTCCTGCCTTACATACTCAGTACAACGTTCGTACTGACATCCGTTTTTTTTAGACGCTGTGTTCATGCCCACAGGTAGACAGGGAGGCGATCTTGACCCAGATTCCTAGTAGCTGCCAGCTGATTGAGAGCACTCCATCGTCCGGAGGTGCTTATGCCTATTCTTTTGGTACATATATGCATTTTGGGCACGACGGAGTCTTGTTCCGTCTATATGTACGGTGTTTCTGTAGAGGCTCGTAGATACGCAGTGTGGGTTAGATGGTCTCACTAAACGACTACGGCATATTTGTACATATTATTTTATTAGCCTACAGAGGCCTATGTATATATAAATCAATCATATTTTTATATATGGAAAATGGTCAATTTATGATTATGCTCTACTGAATGACAAAGAAATGTAAAATGATTATGACAAGTGAGGAAGTAAGGGGTGCTCGGTGGTCAGCCCCGGGTACCCGTCGCGGCCCCTAGTCGGGTCGTGACAAGAGGCAGATGAACCAGGTGGATAAAATAGGTTCGTGAACATGTTCCAGCGCAAGTCCTATAACAACTAGGATTTGTAGATTTATGGTAAAGACTTGACAGTCAAGTAAACAGATTTTCTTGCCATATTTTTTGGGATTAGTAAGACTTCTACAAGGACAAGAAACAGACTCAACAAGGAAAGAACCCGAATACAACACAAACCCCAACATCTCATGGGCCTACTCGAAGAGGGTTTTGTGTTTGCCGACCTGTTGTGCACTCAATGTTATAAATATTCAAGTCTTACCAATAAGAAGGTTTGCGCACCCATAAAGAGATAATTCAAAATATTGAACGATCAAAAGATATATCAATTATATTCAAGAATCTAGGTGTGTGTCCCTAGTGCAAGAAGAAAGATTGAAGGAGTTGTTCTACTGTATAATGTTTTCCAGTTCTTAAGCCTAGAAACTTGTAGTAGGTTGTTTATCGAGTTGTACTTTATCCGCTTTATTATAAGCAGTCAAGTTAGTTCAAAACGTTGTAAATTTAACCTAAAGTTGAGGATCAACTTGAAGGTTGCTTGTTGGTCAGAGGTTGGTAAGTAAGACGTGTTCCATCCTATAGGCGAAAATTGGATATTGCATAGGATAGAAAGTAGGTCGTGCAACCAATAGCTATGGTATTCCTTTTCTGCCTGACTTTGACATATCATTCTCGCAAATACAGATAACTAAATGTTTTCATATCTATCTCAAATTCCTCTTCTGTTTTGGTGCTAAGCTTCCGTTCTTCTCCCGTACTATTAATTTCTACCCGGTGAGTTTTGTTCTGCTATCTTGTTTTTTCTTCCATTTTCTGCATATATTTGTTCCAACTATTTGATAAATTTTTTAGTAATATCTAATACCTCATAATTTCATAGTTAATTTAAGAATTTTGCCTGGGGCTCAAAATTTGGGATTTCGATATTCGATCGAAGTTCTATCTCAGAGTTGGACCAAACATATGAAACTCTTCACCTCTTAGTGCCATTTTTCCTGGGTATTTGTTATTTCCTACTGTTTTTGATATACAGTACTTTGTATGTATATGTCAATAAATTATATCTGCTTTCAAAGGAACAGACAAGCTACCCCACATCAAAATACAAATAGGTATTTGTGCTTTCCTTGTGTGACTAAGCATTTTGCATTTTGTGGGTTTAAGTTTGGAGTATGGAGAGGAGTTTGGGCAGTAGCTGCAATGAAAAAAGCTAAAAACTTGACAAAAATCAATTACCGGAAGTATACGGAGGATAATCCCACCAGAAAAGAAACTCATTTACCTCCTGAAAAGGAATTACCTCAAAAAGGAGAAAAAACAAAAAACTAACAGAAGTATACAGAGAATTGGCCAAAAGGAAAAAAAATAGAAGATCCATAAAAATTACTACTATAAAATTCAACAGAAGGAGAAGAATGATACCCGGATTGAATAAACAAAGGGGAAAATAGGCAAAATAGAACTGAATATAAAATGAGCTGCGAGAGGGAGAGAGATGAATGAATCTAGAAGAGCATATAGGTTCTATAAGAATTAATATCATGTTCCACATATGCTAAATTCGACTATTATTATGATAAACATGAAGAAAATTATTAAAAGATCAGTTCGTCTTCCTATGAAAAGCAAAGAGAGAATGCTAAATGTAAATTGACTGGTTCCTTAAAAATATTGCCTCAGTGGTGAAATATAAAATCATCTGGGATGCCATTTTTGACAGCTTTCGTCTTACAAAATTTACCCATTTTAAAATTTAGGTATTTATCCCCAGTTGGTAGATTTATGGTAAGGGTATTCCCTTTTGACGTTTGAATTGACTGTAGGGGCTATTGCTACCTTTATCAGTTATAAATTCCTTATCCTATTGCATTTTACGCAATTTCTAAAGATAATTTCTCTCTTCATTTTTTCTTTATTGGCTTTGTTATCAAAGTGTTGTTGACTAATGGGCCACCGACATTGTAGGAAAGCCCTTTGCATAAAATTTCTTAGCTGCAAACACTTTCAAGTTCATTTGCTATAGATAGCTTCAGGTATATGAGTCTTTTTCTCATGTTTGATTTCTGTTACACCCCAGAAAATTTCGTGTTACTAAGGCTGCAGATGGCTAAGTGTGAGCTCAAGGAAGAGCAAATATTACAAGTATAAAGGACGAAATTCTACTGTATTTAAATGAGGATAGCATGAGTATGATATATGGAATTCGTACAATATGATTAGAATGATACATTAAAAGATATATAGCCCTCGTGACCGTAAGCTGAGGTGGGGCACACATGATGGGGTTTTTATAAAGTACATATGACAAGTTATATGGACAACATATGTGAAGTTAAACACAACTCAAGAAGAACCCTTGAGCCAAATCCAAGTGGAAGCCCTCCAAAAAGATGTTTTTAAGTTATGTTTTCGGGTGATCTGACTTCGGGAGGCCATAACCCCATCATTATTTGGGAATCTAGAAAACTCCAAACATGAAAGTTGTATCTAATTGAAATACCTTTCGAACCATAAGTTGTGGGCCTTCATGTGACATAGGGATAAAAAGTTATGGACGTTTTAAGGCGGAAAGGTCAAACTGGGCAGTGGGCTCGGCCCAACCCGACTCCAAGTCGGGTCAGGCCCACTTCTCATGCTATTTAAGGAAATTTCTCACCCTTATCTGCCTCATTTTCATACCAAAAGATCCAAAATATTTTAGAGAGAGGGAAGAGAGCCCTTAGAGAGAGAAACCAAGTTTTGATCAAGTTCAAGGTCCCAAATTCCGAGGCTCGTGAAGAGTAAAGTATAGTACAAGTTGTTGTCGTCGTTTTAAGCTAAAAATTGAACTTGGGGATGTTGGTTTCATGGTGGATGCTCATATAAGGTATTTTTAAGATATTAATGATAGTCTTACCATGATCATTGATAGATTTGACAGATTAGAATAGAGAAAATGACGTTGAAAGTTCGGTTATACCGGGCTGTTTTGGTGTATATCCTTGGGAGTTGATTCTTTGAGTTTACACAGGCTTACATGAGATGGTTCTTGTTGTTGTTGATAATTTAGCTGAATTGGATTTTTGGGGTTGTCCAGTTTATAAAGGAAATGCTGTTGAAATTCTGTTAGAAATAGAGATAAGTTTAAGGGATTGATTATAAGGATATATATTGCTTTGATTGTTGGTAAATTGATATTGTTGATAGATTAACGTGACCCGAAGATGGACTGTGGTTAGCTGGAAAGCGGCAAAGGTATGTAAGGCAAACCTTTATTCCTTTGGCTTGATTCTTGTTGTTATTCGTTCTATATGTACTCTATATGATTCCATTCTTAGACGAGTAAGGCCTAAATGTTTCTTGTGATGGCTTATTGATATTGTACTCTGATTCTGTTCCGAAGGGAACACCCATAAAGTGCCAAGTTGATTTGTGTATATGGTTTTACTAACGATTTCGAGGAAATGAGTTTTATACTAAAGGAAACATAAAGTTTGAATTTCAAAACCACTCCGAAGGGGGTGCGAGATTTTACTACTTCATTTCATTTACGATTTATGTTTACATTCCATAGTATCATCCCTTTGTATTGACATGATCATTATTCTTTTGTTAGGGAAATAAGATGAAATTGAGTAGAATATAAGTAGTAAGAATTTCGTAACAATTCTACCCTCAAACCTGGAAGTATGTCCTCCTAAGTCCAGTGAGATACAAATTTGATAACTTCTTATGAAAGACTAAGGCTAATAATTGGATTGTGATGAATTGATTAGTGACTTATGATATGAATTGAAATTGATATTTGTGGATTGAGTTTGTGTTGACATGATGGTCATATTAAGTCGGAAGCGGCTGCCCGAAGGGGCCATCATTATTAAGTCGGAAGCGGCTGCCCGAAGGGACCATCATTATTATGCTGGAAGCGGCCATCCGAAGGGACTATTGTAATACTAGCCAGAAGCGGCTGTCCGAAGGGACCATTCTGTTAACATGTCGGAAGCGGCATGTGTGTTGGATTGCATTAATTACTTAAAGATTTTTTTGAGACTTCGTGTGCACATTTATGTTTCTTCAAGCGAAGGCTGCAAGTATTGAGTTAGATTGTGATTTCTTCTCTCCTAAGTCAAACTATGATTATGATTTGTTACCACCTTACATACTCAGTACATTGTCCGTACTGACGTCCTTTTGCGTAGGCACGCTGCGTTCATGCCCGCAGCCCCAGATTGTTTGGTAGGTTAAATGTATAGCTAGGATGCTTGGACATCAGCTGGGACTGGCAAGTTCCACCTCATTCTGGAGCTGTGCTGAGTCATGTATATCTATGTATGATTATGGGTATGTCAGGGCCCTGTCCTGACTCATAATATTCAGTTTACTCCTTAGAGGCTTCTGCAGACAGTGTCTTGTGGTATGTTTGTCGACAAAGTGATGTCAGTTGTGGATTTTAAAAGAGTATGTATTTTGGATGATTTCAGTTGGTTTAAATTACTTATTTGATTGAAAGTTTTCATAATGGTTACACAAATAATGATTTCGATTTGGAAAAGTTTTATGTTCTTAAAACTTTTTTGAAATGACAGGTTTTGATAGAGCGAATGTCTGAGGGTTCGCTCGACTCTGATGAGAGTCGAGTGCCCGTCATGCCCTACCATTGTTAGGGTGTGACAAAGTGGTATCAGAGCAGTTCGTTCTAGGGGTTTTCTGCAAAGTCGTGTCAGGTAGAGTCTTGTTCATGGGTGTGTTGTCGACCACACTTACGTACAGGAGGCTACAGGGCATCTGGGATGGTTTCCCTTCATTCAGATCATAGATTGTGCTATAGAGCTGTGTTATGGGCCTTGAATCCTTGCTTCTAATTTTAAGATTTGAATTTTGATTAAATGATTGTAAAGTGCAGCCATGATTGCGAAATTGGAATTGTTCGTAAGAAAGGTAAGTTCTCTGATGATTAATGATTGCTATTTGAGGTAAGTGTTACAGGTTAAGGATTGCAGTAAGGAAGGTATGCTTCTTATCGAATTGAGAATGCCATTGTGAAGAGCATTTGCACAGGTTTGTATAGGGTGTTGTAATATGATTGTGTCCCTGTGAGGCAAGTTGATATATTTTTATTGTGGCCCTGTGAGGCAAGTTAATATATTTTGATTGTTTCCCTCTAAGGCTTGTTTGTTAGCTATATACAGGTGGGTAATACAAATTACTGAGGAGGTTCTGCCGATTTCTTTAAAAAAAAAATTGACTGTGATCAGTATATATATGTGTGCTATGTGCATAAGTGTAAAACTGAAGAATGAAAGGTTAATAATAGTTGTAAATCGACTGAAAGGAGGGTTATAAGATGGGCTCAGAATGAGTTTGAGAGTTAGGTTGAAATTACTCGTGGATATAGAAGTGAGTCGAGGGTTAAGTTTTGTTCTCTCGGGGATTAGAAGTAAGGTTGATGAACTAAGATTAATGTGATTCAAATAATGTGATAAGATTATGAGAAGAGACTTAAGAGGGGAAGCAATGATAAGGAAGGAGTCATTCGAGAGGTGAGTTAGTATTAAAAAAAAAGAGTAAGCTTAAATGAGTAAAGAATGAAACAAGGAAGAGAAAGAAACATGATTACATGTTTTGAGGAAATGGAGTAATGTGTCTCTTATAGAAATCAATATAACAGAAAGCATCAATGAGGTTAAGGGAAGTTGAAGCTTATAGAGGAAAGATAAGTATTGAAAAGGACTTTAGGAATTGTGAAGGGTTGAGTGATATTTGTAAGCATAGGAATTGGATACGAGTATTAGTCTTCATTTAACATTCGAGGGAGAATGTTTCTAAGAGGGGAAGGATGTTACACCCCAGAAAATTTCGCGTTACTAAGGCTGCAGACGGCTTAGTGGGAGCTCAAGGAGGAGCAAATATTACAAGTATAAAGGATGAAATTCTACTGTATTAGCATGAGGATAGCATGAGTATGATATTTGGAATTCGTACAATATGATTGGAATGATATGCTAAAAGATATATAACCCTCGTGACCGGAAGCTGAGGTAGGGCCCACATGATGGAATTTTTATAAAGGACATATGAAAAGTTATATGGACAATATATGTGAAGTTAAACACAACTCAAGAAGGACCCTTGAGCCAAATCCAAGTGAAAGCCCTCCAAAAAGATGTTTCAAAGTTACGTTTTCGGGTGATCTGACTTCGGGAAGCCGTAACCCCATCATTATTTGGGAATTTGGGAAAACACCGAAAATTAAAATTGTAGATAATTGAAATACCTTTCCAACCATATGTTGTGGGCCTTCATGTGACATGGGGATAAAGAATTGTGGACGTTTTAAGGCGGAAAGGTCAAACTGGGCAGTGGGCTCGGCCCAACCCGACTCCAAGTCAGGTCAAGCCCACTTCTCTTGCTATTTAAGGAAAATTCTCACCCTTATCTGCCTCATTTTCAAACCAAAAGATCCATAATATTTTAGATAGAGGGAAGAGAGCCCTTAGAGAGAGAAACCAAGTTTTGATCAAGTTCGAGGTCCCGAATTTCGAGGCTCGTGAAGATTAAAGTGTAGTACAAGTTGTTGCCGTTGTTTTAAGCTAAAAGTTGAACTTGGGGGATGTTGGTTTCGTGGTTCCTACTCATATAAGGTATGTTTAAGATGTTAATGATGTTTTTACCATGATCATTGATGGATTTGACAAGTTAGAATAAAGAAAATGACGCTGAAAGTTCGATTATAATTTTTGGATATCAAATGACTTGGGGGCTGTTTTGGTATGATTAAATGGATAGAATTAGTTGGATATTGATATAAAATGATTGTTGATATTGTTGTTGATGTTATTGATAAGTTGCTATTCTTGAATTTGGGAGAATAAAGTGTATGAAGATATCGTATACAAAGCGTATACCGGGCTGTTTTGGTGTATATCCTTGGGAGTTGATGCTTTGAGTTTAAAGAGGCTTACATGAGATGGTTCTTGTTGTTGTTGATAATTTAACTGAATTGGATTTTTTGGGATTGTCCAGTTTATAAAGGAAATGCTGTTGAAATTCCGTTAGAAATAGAGATAAGTTTAAGGGATTGATTATAAGGATATATATTGGATTGATTGTTGGTAAATTGATATTGTTGATAGTTTAGCGTGACCCAAGGATGGACTGTGGTTAGCTGGAAAGCGGCAAAGATATGTAAGGCAAAACTTTCTTCTTTTGGCATCATTCTTGTTGTTATTCATTCTATATGTACTCCATATGATTCCATTCATAGACGAGTAAGGCCTAAATGATTCTTGTGATGGCTTATTGATATTGTACTCCTATTCTGTTCCGAAGGGAACACCCATAAGGTGCCAAGTTGATTTGTGTATATGGTTTTACTAACGATTTCGAGGAAATGAGTTTTATACTAAAGGAAACATAAAGTTTGAATTTCAAAACCACTCCGAAGGGGGTGTGAGATTTTACTACTTCATTTCATTTACGATTTATGTTTACATTCCATAGTATCATCCCTTTGTATTGACATGATCATTATTCTTTTGTTAGGGAAATAAGATGAAATTGAGTAGAATATAAGTAGTAAGAATTTCATAACAATTCTACCCTCAAACCTGGAAGTATGTCCTCCTAAGTCCAGTGAGATACAAATTTGATAACTTCTTATGAAAGACTAAGGCTAATAACCGGATTGTGATGAATTGATTAGTGACTTATGATATGAATTAAAATTGATATTTGTGGATTGAGTTTGTGTTGACATGATGGTGATATTAAGTCGAAAGCGGCTGCCCGAAGGAGCCATCATTATTAAGTCGGAAGCGACTGCCCGAAGGGACCATCATTATTATGCCGGAAGCGGCTGTCCGAAGGGACCATTCTGTTAACATGTCGGAAGCGGCATGTGTGTTGGATTGCATTATTTACTTGAAGATTGTTTTGAGACTTCGTGTGCACATTTATGTTTCTTCCAGCGAAGGCTGCAAGTATTGAGTTAGATTGTGATTTCTTCTCTCCTAAGTCAAACTATGATTATGATTTGTTACCACCTTACATACTCAGTACATTGTCCGTACTGACGTCCTTTTACATGGGGATGCTACGTTCATGCTCGCAGCCCCAGATTGTTTGGCAAGTTAAGTGTATAGCTAGGATGCTTGGACGTCAGCTGGGATTGACAAGTTACACCTCATTCTGGAGCTGTGCTGAGTCATGTATAGATATGTATGATTATGGGTATGTCAGGGCCCTGTCCTGACTTATAATGTTCAGTTTACTCCTTAGAGGCTTCTGTAGACAGTGTCTTGTGATATGTTTGTCGACAATGTGATGTCAGTTGTGGACTTTAAAAGAGTATGTATTTTAGATGATTTCAGTTGGTTTAAAGTACTTATTTGATTGAAAGTTTTCATAATGGTTACACAAATAATGATTTTTATTTGGAAAAGTTTTATGTTCTTAAAAGGTTTTTTGAAATGATAGGTTTTGATAGAGCGAATGTTTGAGGATTCGCTCGACTCTGATGAGAGTTGGGTGCCCGTCATGCCCTACCAATTTTGGGGTGTGACAGTTTCGTTCTGAATTCGTCCAATTTTTTCCACTGTATCTCAAGTTCTTACCTATCCTGCACGTACATTCATTTACAGGTTGAAGAGGACTCTTTGTGAGGCTTTCCTAAACATCTGAAGTAGGGTCAATAAAAATTATTCCTCTAAACAAAATATTTTAAATATATGTTAGTTTTATAGACATTGTTAGTTTTATAGACACTTCTCGATGTAACTACTAGATTGGCTTTCCAGTAAATTGTCTGAATTGTATTTTTCTACACATGTTATTAACTTAAGTTATTGTTACTGAACTGATGATGAATGCTTCAAATATGAAACATAACCGTATAATACGTAACCATCTACAACTTTGTCTCAAGAAGTTTCTAAACCAAGTGAAATGCACAAAATTACCACTGCAATTATTTATAGCTACTCAAAGCAACTTTAAAGCAGAAAAAGTAATTTCACAGCAATTGAGCCCGAGCTCAGCCCGGGTTATCCCAACTAGTGGTACATAACATTAAACCGCATGATGGAGTATCATTCTTTTATTACTTTTCTTTCCGTAGTATTAATACGATGCTAATTCGAGCAAAACCCAACTATTTCTGAATTAACAAAAAAAATTATATTGTTATAAAACAATATATAATTGGAAATAAATAAGAGAAGCAAACCAATAACTTTGTAGAGAGGAGGGAGAGATTGTATTATCAATTTTCTTGGTGTTACAAATGAGAAGACAAAGCTCCCTATTTATAGAAAAGTTTTTCCTCTAAACCTACAACATATACAACTTGTACAAGTTGCTCTACAACTTGGACACAACTTGGTACAACTAAGATACAACTTGCAAGTGCAAGTTGTATTTATCACTTTAAGCCAAGTGGTACAATATACCCTTCTAGTTGTATGATCATTAATAATACATCCAAAATACAACTTGACAAATGGTTTATAACACTCCCCCTTGGATGTTAATTAATAGATAATGTGTCTCATTAAAACCTTACTAGGAAAAACCTAGTGGGACAAATCCTAGTGAAGGAAAAAGAATACACATATATGATAATACGCATTTCCAGCTGCCTCATTAAAAACCTTACCAGGAAAACCCAATGGGACAAAACCTTGGTTAGGAAAATAGTGCAATGCGTATTTTACTTCCCATAATTAAAGCATCGCTAGATCCTTGACGATGATGTAGTCTGATCTTGAATATCAACTTATTGTATGTTGAGGTTGGCAGTACCTTTATGATCAAATCTGTTAAATCAACATTTGACCAAACTGGTTGATCACCTATGCCACCATCTCTTGATAGAGTTGCATCGTTGTCATATAATATTATTGGAACCACATCAAGACCATTCCTGGCTTGCTTTATAAATTTGTTGTTATCTTGTCATGTGAAACATTATATGACAGTAACTCGCATGGGAATAAATAACATGTTTGGATCAAACATGTACGTCGATCATATGAATAACCCGTATACAAAAGCTTGACAATATATATTAGGATAAACACATTCATGATGGGGCTTTCATTTGCAAGATGCAATTGATCTTACTTCAATATCTCCATGTAGGAGTAAAAACTATATCATGTCCATAGTTATAGCAAGATATTTAAATGCATTAATTGCACAACGATATGATACATCAGGACCAATTTAATGTTCTAGTTCTTTTAGAAACTTATCAAGAGCTCAATAATTGTTACACCTCAAAAAATCCTCCGTTGGTACGTAGGTGAATGAACTAGTAAGGAGTACAAGCATACGATATTTGTGTGAGTAAGAAATGCCATTTGATGACCCTAAGTGAGATTTCAAAGGCATCCGACGTAGGACGAGAAAGTTGGCTAGGTAAGGCGAAGTATTTGATAAGTATCGAAAAGGAATTACGAGTAAAGAGTTAGCAAGAACTTCATGATGTCTTGGAGAAGAGTAATAACGTTCCTTAGATTGGTATTGAAGTGTTGAACAAGTGTTAGGGAGGTTCCATAAGGATCGGAGATCAAACGAATCGACGGAACGAACTTCGGATTCACTGGGGATTATACGGCCAAACATACTGGCCGTATATTTATACGGTCTGTATGTCTGGACCGTTTAATCAGCCCAGATTGGCCAAAGGTTTCTGGACCAAATGTACGGCCAGACATACGGCCCGTACAATTTATACGGACCGTATGTTGGTCCGTATATTTTGGTCAGGGCTAAAAATGCTCATTAAATGTAAGGAACCAAGATGATTCCATTTCATTTCCCTTCACACCCCTTCTCTCTAAAACATCTCTCTACACATATTATATAAGTTTTCAAGGGTTTGTGGTGATTAACAACATAACCAAGTGAATCAAGGGTAAGCAAACCCATCAAAGATCATTCAAAGTCAAGAAATCCAAATGGAGGAAAACTAGGGTTTTTTCTCAAGTGGAGTATTATCGAATAAAGCTTGTTCCTACAACATCTAAGGTAAGGTTCATGATATTTATATGTTGTTTAAGGTATTTGAGAGTTAAAATGCTTGGTCATTAGAAGAGTATAGTAAAATGGGTAATGAATGATGAATAGTGACGTTTTTGAGAAATAGTTTGAATTAAATCATGATTGTGGTTGTGATATGAATGTGTTATAAATGACGTTAAGATCATGAAATATACATCGTACACGAATGGACGAGGTCGGGGGTTATGACCATGAATATGGGTGGATTGGGAGCGAATTGAGAAATGTAGATAATGTGGGTAATGTGGATGATTAATGGCTATTGTTATGATATTGTGAATATATTGTTGACGTTTGGAAGTTGAATTACGATGTGGTCAAATGTTGTACAAACAAAGGAGATGTTGTCCGATTTTCTCTAGCTTTAGCCATGGTGCTAGTTATCGATTCTGATAATAGTATGACTTTAAATGAAGGTAGAGGCGCTAGCATTAGAAGAGAACGCGCAAGTGTAGAATAGTTCGACGAAAAGGTATGTAAGTCTAACCTTTCTTTAATAAGGCATGGTTCCTTGGCCAAATTTCTAAATCCTCTATACGAGTATGTTTTCTCCAAATGATTGACCTTCCGAGATTGTAAGCTCACGATTATTGATACGCTCCGATTGTACTAAGTTCCCCGTGTGACGAGTAAGGCCATAAGATAGATGTAATGACAACGACGATTATAGTGATATTGATAGTAATGATAATAATAATGATGCTAAAGGTGCCTATGGGCTATTATACTTATGTGTGCCTATGAAGGGCTATAATGTAACCCCGAGCTTATGACGCCGGGTAGAATATATGTATATATATATGTATATGTATTACGTAACGCGCGCGCACGTCTGCAGATGGTACGGGTAACCCTGACGCCTTGGTAGGGCCAAGTAGATGTAACCTTGAGCCTTGGTTGGCCAAGTATGTATGAGACACCGATCCCGCGTGGTCGGGTATGCTATGTAGACGCTATGTATCTATGTATATATGTGTGTATGCTAGGTATATGACATCATTAAGAGTACGAATATGTTACGTATATGAGATGTAAATGATTATGAGAGTAATTAAGTACGGATATGGATGTATGTACGCGGATACGCAATAGAAACGGAGTGCCCCTATGGAAAGCAAGTAAGTGCCATGATGATGATATTATTGTTTCCCCTCCTATGCCACTTCATATATTGTCTAATATGCTTCTATATCGATGTTGATCATGCTTTACATACTCAGTACATTCTTCGTACTGACGTCCTTTTGTTTGTGGACGCTGCGTCATGCCCGCAGGTGCACAGGGAGACAGAATTGGCCCATAGCTGCTGGTTCAGAGATCACATAGCAGAGCTCCATTTCTTTCGGAGCCATAGCTTTTGGGGTACTTATTCTTTTGTGTATATAATTGTGGCCATAGCGAGCTCCTGTCCCGCTCATGTGTTATGTCGTACTCTTCTTAGAGGCTCGTAGTCACGTGTATATAGTTAGATATGTCTGGCCTTGTCGGCCTATATTTTGTATTTCATTTTACTGGCCTCGTCGGCCCATGTACATTGTTATGGCATAGATGTCTATGATGATTAAAGATGCTGTCGTCCAATGGGACTAGTATGATTGATGCTTAGAAATGTATGATTAATGATGTGGCTCACCTAGATGCAAGCCTAAGAGTAAGCTAAGGGGTGCCCGTGTGGGCTAGCACCGGGTGCTCGTCGCGGCCCCCTAGTCGGGTCGTGCCAAAAGTGGTATCAGAGCAGTTCAGTCCTAGGGTGTGTCTACGAGCCGTGTCTAGTAGAGTCTTGGTTATGGGTGTGTTGCGCGCCATACTTATAAACAAGAAGCTGCGGACATCTTAGGAATTATTGACCTTGTTTCTTCATAAGAATTGTGCTATAGAGCTAAGATATAAGAAAATTCTTGTTCCTTAAATCGTGTGTTGTGTGTTTCAAAAATGCCTGTAAGGAGAAAGGCTACAGCAGCCCAAAAGGGCAAGACGGTGGCAGAAAAGCGAGCCGGAAAATCCCCACCACCGGTAGTAGATGAGAGTGATGCCCAGAGTGCGGCCCGATCCCAGTCTTCCCAAACAGTGCCTATTACCGAGGAGCGTGAGGGAGCTCCAGCTCCTCCACCGGATGCTTCGGCCAAGATGTAAAGGAGGCCATACATTTGCTTACATAGTTGGTTGCTGCCCAGGCTCATCGGCAGAGTACAGGGCAGGGTGACAGGGTTGTTATTGGAAGGGCCCGTGATTTCATTACTTTAAACCCTCCGGAATTCTTTGGGTCAAAGCCGGAGGAGGATCCTCAGGATTTCATTGATGATATGCTAAGGACGCTTCGGTTGATACATGCTTCGGACACCGAGTCGGTGGAGTTAGCGTCATATAGGTTGAGAGATGTCTCGATCCAGTGGTATACGGTATGGATGGCTTCACGGGGAGCCAATGCACCTCCCCCGGTATGGCAAGAGTTTGTTGACGCCTTTGTCTGTCATTATATGCCTCCAGAAGTTCGGCGGGCTAGGGCCGATAAATTCTTGAACTTGTGGCAAGGTAGCATGAGTGCTCTAGAGTATAGTCTCCGCTTCAATTCCTTGGCTAGGTATGCTTCGGCCATGGTAGCGGATATGGGTGACCGGGTGCACTGATTTGTAAAGGGCCTAGGGCCACACTTGATGGATAAATGCTTGACTGCGTCCCTTCAGGACGGTATGGATATTGCACGCATTCAGGCACATGCTCAGAACTTAGAAGAAAGCCTACAGCAGCGGAGGAGTGAACGCGAGCAGGATGGGGGTCATAGCAAGAGGGCCAGATCTTCAGGCCCAATGAGTGAGTCCAGAGGCGGACACAGGCAGCAGTTCCCTAGGCATTCAGGCTATTCTATGACCAGTGCACCTCTACAGGTTTCAGGCCAGGGATTTGATAGATCTGCTTGTTCAGGGTCGAGTCCGAGTTATTCAGGACCTCAGTTCAGAGATGATTCAGGCCAGTCAAGGCCACCGGTACCATGATGTTCCCAGTGAGGGAAGTCGCATTGGGGTCGATGCCGATTGGGTTTAGATGTTTGCTATTCATATGGTCGGCCAAGCCATATCATGCATGATTTCCCTTCAGTACATGGTAGAGGTAGGACCCAGCCATCAGGGTCGGTAGCCGGGTCTTCGGCATCTGTACGCCTTATGGGGCCAGGTTCTCATGCACTAGTTGGCCATGGTAGAGGCAGAGGGAGATCCCCCAGTTCTAGCGGTCCTCAGCACCGTATTTATGCTTTGGCTGGATGCCAAGATCTTGAGTCTTCTCCCGACGTGGTCACAGGTATATTATCGGTATTTTCTCATGATGTATATTCTTTGATTGATCTGGGCTTCACATTGTCCTATGTTACTCCAAATATTGCGGGTCGATTTATAGTCGAGCCGAAGTTGATCAAACCTTTTGAGGTGTCTACACACGTGGGTGAATCGGTAATAGCTAGTCGAGTATATAAAGATTGTGTAGTTATGATTTGTGACTGTCGTACCGTGATTGATTTGCATGAGCTAGAAACGGTAGATTTTGATGTTATTATGGGCATGAATTGGTTGGCCTCTTGTTATGCCAATGTTGATTGTCGAATGAAAATGGTTCGTTTCCAATTTTCGGGAGAACCAGTCTTAGAATGGAAAGGGAATACGGCGTCACCAAAAGGTAGGTTTATTTCCTATCTAAAAGCAAGGAAGATGATCACGAAAGGATGTATTTATCATCTAGCGCGAGTTCAAGACATGAAAGCTGAATCGCCGACTCTTCAGTCAGTTCCCGTAGTGAATGAATTTCCGGATGTATTCCCGGAAGAGCTTCCAGGCCTTCCTCCCAAGCGGGAGATTGATTTTGCCATTGATGTGTTGCCAGGCACTAAACCTATATCTATCCCTCCTTATAGAATGGAACCCGCAGAATTGAAAGAGTTGAAGGAGAAACTAAAATACTTGCTTGAGAAAAGATTTATTAGGCCTAGTTCATCCCCATGGGGAGCGCCCGTATTGTTCGTTCGAAAGAAAGATGGCTCCTTGATAATGTGCATTGACTATCGACAATTGAATAAGGTGACGAGTAAGAATAAATATCCTCTCCCGAGGATTGATGACTTGTTTGATCAATTGCAAGGCGCCAAATGATTTTCAAAGATTGATTTGTGGTCCGGGTATCATCAAGTGAGACTAAGGGAGAAAGATATCCCCAAGACAGCTTTTAGAACAAGATATGGTCATTTTGAATTCTGGGTGATGTCATTTGGGCTAACTAATGCGCCAGCGGTATTTATGGATTTGATGAATAGTGTGTTCAGGCCCTTCCTGGATTTATTTGTGATAGTATTCATCGACGACATCTTGGTGTATTCTAGGTCTGAGTCAGAACATGCGGATCATTTGCGTATTGTCCTCGGAGTTCTTCGAACTCGAGAGTTATTTGCAAAGTTTTCCAAATGCGAGTTTTGGTTGAACTCAGTGGCATTCTTAGGACATATTGTGACAGCCGATGGTATTCGAGTGGATAGTCAAAAGATTGAGGCCGTGAAGACTTGGCCAAGGCCCACAACTCCTACGGAGGTTTGTAGCTTTCTGGGCTTAGCAGGTTATTATAGGAGGTTCGTTGAAGGTTTTTCTTCTATATCTGCACCACTCACAAAGTTGACCCAGAAGTCGACAAAGTTTCAATGGACCGATGCTTGCGAACATAGTTTCCAAGAGTTAAAGGGTAGATTGACTTCCGCCCCAGTCTTGACACTTCCAGAGGGATTGGAAGGATATGTTGTTTATTGCGATGCTTCAGGTGTTGGGCTAGGCTGTGTATTGATGCAACATGGCAAGGTTATTGCGTATGCTTCAAGGCAATTGCGGAAACATGAGCAGAATTATCCCGCCCATGATCTAGAATTGGCCGCGGTGGTTCATGCATTAAAGATATGGAGACATTATTTATATGGCGTCCATGTGGATATTTACACAAATCATAAAAGCCTTCAATATATCTTCAAGCAGAAAGAGTTGAATCTGCGGCAGCGACGATGGTTAGAATTACTAAAGGATTATGATGTTGATATTTTGTATCACCCCGGAAAGGCAAATGTCGTGGCTGATGCTCTAAGCCGCAGATCTATGGGAAGTCTATGTGAAGTGCAACAAGGAAAGAGAGAAATGACTCATGAGCTCCAGCAGTTAGCTAGCCTAGGAGTCCGAGTAGTGGACTCAGGTAGCAGTGGAGCTACTATTCAAAATTCTGCAGTCTCGTCGCTAGTAGCAGAGGTGAAGAAGCGACAATATGAGGATCCCATGCTAATGCAGTACAGAGATACACTCGCTCAGAAAGAGGAGTCATCATTCGATATTTCAGGAGACGGAGTTCTCCGATGTAGAGATAGATTATGTGTTCCCGATGTGGCAAGTTTACGCCACCAGATCTTGAGAGAAGCTCATTGTTCTCGTTATTCTGTTCACCCCAGAGCAACGAAAATGTTTCACGATCTTAAGTCTATATATTGGTGGAATGGGATGAAGAAAGATATAGCGGAATTTGTATCCCAATGTTCAAATTGCCAGCAAGTGAAAATCGAGCACCAAAAGCCAGGTGGATTATTGCAAGCTATATAAATCCCAACTTGGAAGTGGGAAGTGATTAATATGGACTTCGTTTCAGGGTTACCCTGTTCTCGACGTAAGTATGATTCTATATGGGTGATCGTGGATAGACTCACCAAGTCAACTCATTTCTTACTGGTCAGGACGACCTATGCGGCAAAAGATTATGTAAGGCTTTACCTTAAAGAGATAGTGAGACTCCACGGCGTTCCGGTATCTATTATCTCCGATAGAGGGACTCAGTTTACAGCAAAATTTTGGAAGTCTTTCCAAGAGGGTTTAGGGACCCGAGTTAGCCTTAGCACGGCATTTCATCCACAGACCGATGGACAAGCTGAACGTACTATTCAGACTCTTGAGGATATGCTACGGGCATGTATGATAGACTTTGGAGGAAATCGGGATGATCATTTGCCACTCATTGAATTTGCTTACAATAATAGTTATCATTCTAGCATCCAAATGGCACCGTATGAAGCTTTATATGGGCGAAAGTGTAGATCCCCGATTGGGTGGTTCGAAACAAGAGAGGCTCAGTTGATAGGGCCAGACTTGGTTCAGCAAGCAATAGAGAAAGTTAAGCTCATACAAGATCGGTTGTTAACAGCTCAAAGTCGTCAAAAGTCCTATGCGGATAATCGTCGAAGAGACTTGGAATTCGAAGTGAGAGATTGGGTATTCTTGAAAGTGTCGCCGATGAAGGGCGTTATGAGGTTTGGCAAAAAGGGGAAACTTAGTCCTCGGTATATTGGGCCTTATGAGATCGTACGAAAGATACGCAAGGTGGCCTATGAGTTAGATTTACCTCCAGAATTGGAGTCAGTTCATCCATTTTTCCATGTCTCGATGCTTCGTAAATGTGTTGGAGACCCTACGAGGATCTTCCCAGTAAATGATGTCCAAGTGACCGAAAAGCTAACTTATGAAGAGATACCCATTGCCATATTAGACAGGCAAGTACGGAGGCTTAGAAACAAAGAGGTGGCCTCAGTTAAGGTTTTATGGAGAGGCGGTAAACGAGAGGAAATAACGTGGGAAGCAGAAGAAAGTATGCGATCCAAATACCCACATTTATTTCAGCCATTGGAAGAAGTCCAAGATGAGACGTCAATATCCTAAGGTACGTATGCTTTCCTTTTATGCTTTTGGGTCGTGTGTGGCCGAACTTTTATGCTATTGTGTTGTAGCCCTGTGTGGCATCGATATTATGAGTTGTTTTGATAGGATGGTAGTGCCATATTACAGGGGAAACTCTGGCGAAATGTTTATAGAATTCCCGAAGGCTCTAACATTCGAGGACGAATGTTCTTAAGGGGGGAAGAATGTTACACCTCGAAAAATCCTCCGTTGGTACGTAGGTGAATGAACTAGTAAGGAGTACAAGCATACGATATTTGTGTGAGTAAGAAATGCCATTTGATGACCCTAAGTGAGATTTCAAAGGCATCCGACGTAGGACGAGAAAGTTGGCTAGGTAAGGCAAAGTATTTGATAAGTATCGAAAACGAATTACGAGTAACGAGTTAGCAAGAACTTCATGACGTCTTGGAGAAGAGTAATAACGTTCCTTAGATTGGTATTGAAGTGTTGAACAAGTGTTAAGGAGGTTCCATAAGGATCGGAGATCAAACGAATCGACGAAACGAACTTCGGATTCACTGGGGATTATACGGCCAAACATACTGGCCGTATAATTTATATGGTCTGTATGTCTGGACCGTATAATCAGCCCAGATTGGCCAAAAGTTTCTGGACCAAATGTACGGCCAGACATACGGCCCGTACAATTTATACGGACCGTATGTTGGTCCGTATATTTTGGTCGGGGCTGAAAATGCTCATTAAATGTATGGAACCAAGATGATTCCATTTCATTACCCTTCACACCCCCTCTCTCTAAAACATCTCTCTACACATATTATACAAGTTTTCAAGGGTTTGTGGTGATTAACAACATAACCAAGTGAATCAAGGGTAAGCAAACCCATCAAAGATCATTCAAAGTCAAGAAATCCAAATGGAGGAAAACTAGGGTTTTTGCTCAAGTGGAGTATTATCGAATAAAGCTTGTTCCTACAACATCTAAGGTAAGGTTCATGATATTTATATGTTGTTTAAGGTATTTGAGAGTTAAAATGCTTGGTCATTAGAAGAGTATAGTAAAATGGGTTATGAATGATGAATAGTGACGTTTTTGAGAAATAGTTTGAATTGAATCATGATTGTGGTTGTGATATGAATGTGTTATAAACGACGTTAAGATCATGAAATATACATTGTACACGAACGGACGAGGTCGGGGGTTATGACCATGAATATGGGTGGATTATGAGCGAATTGAGAAATGTAGATAATGTGTGTAATGTGGATGATTAATGGCTATTGTTATCATATTGTGAATATATTGTTGACATTTGGAAGTTGAATTACGATGTGGGAAAATGTTGTACAAACAAAGGAGATGCTGTCCGATTTTCTCTAGCTTTAGCCATGGTGCTAGTTATCGATTATGATAATAGTATGACTTTAAATGAAGGTAGAGGCGCTAGCATTGGAAGAGAACGCGCAAGTGTAGAATAGTTCGACGAAAAGGTATGTAAGGCTAACCTTTCTTTAATAAGGCATGGTTCCTTGGCCAAATTTCTAAATCCTCTATACGAGTATGTTGTCTCCAAATGATTGACCTTCCGAGCTTGTAAGCTCACGATTATTGATACGCTCCGATTGTACTAAGTTCCCCGTGTGACGAGTAAGGCCATAAGATAGATGTAATGACAACGACGATTATAGTGATATTGATAGTAATGATAATAATAATGATGCTAAAGGTGCGTGCCTATGGGCTATTATACTTATGTGTGCCTATGAAGGGCTATAATGTAACCCCGAGCTTATGACGCCGGGCAGAATATATGTATATATATATATGTATATGTATTACGTAACGCGCGCGCACGTCTGCAGATGGTACGGGTAACCCTGACGCCTTGGTAGGGCCAAGTAGATGTAACCTTGAGCCTTGGTTGGCCAAGTTTGTATGAGACACCGATCCCGCGTGGTCGGGTATGCTATGTAGACGCTATGTATCTATGTATATATGTGTGTATGCTAGGTATATGACATCATTAAGAGTACGAATATGTTACGTATATGAGATGTAAATGATTATGAGAGTAATTAAGTACGGATATGGATGTATGTACGCGGATACGCAATAGACACGGAGTGCCCCTATGGAAAGCAAGTAAGTGCCATGATGATGATATTATTGTTTCCCCTCCTATGCCACTTCATATATTGTCTAATATGCTTCTATATCGATGTTGATTATGCTTTACATACTCAGTACATTCTTCGTACTGACGTCCTTTTGTTTGTGGACGCTGCGTCATGCCCGCAGGTGCACAGGGAGACAGAATTGGCCCATAGCTGCTGGTTCAGAGATCACATAGCAGAGCTCCATTTCTTTCGGAGCCATAGCTTTTGGGGTACTTATTCTTTTGTGTATATAATTGTGGGCATAGCGGGGTCTTGTCCCGCTCATATGTGATGTCATACTCTTCTTAGAGGCTCGTTGTCACGTGTATATAGTTAGATATGTCTGGCCTTGTCGGCCTATATTTTGTATTTCATTTTGCTGGCCTCGTCGGCCCATGTACATTGTTGTGGCATAGATGCCTATGATGATTAAAGATGTTGTCGTCCAATGGGACTAGTATGATTGATGCTTAGAAATGTATGATTAATTATGTGGCTCACCTAGATGCATGCCTAAGAGTAAGCTAAGGGGTGCCCAGGTGGGCTAGCACCGGGTGCTCGTCGCGGCCCCCTAGTCGGGTCGTGACAATATTATTCAACTCATCAACTTGCAGAACAATATGAAATATTTTGATTATTATAAAGAGACAAGGGTATACAGAGTCATTTTTGTATCCTTCGTCAATGAATATTCATTAAGGTGATTCTAGTACATCAACCTTAATTCATTTAATTCATATTAAGGATTATAAACAAATTTTTAAAAACTTATATATGCTTCAGGCATTTTGAATCCTAAATTTTCATATAAATTTTGTCAAGTCAGCCATATAGGCTATGACAACTTTTATTTAGTAGTTAAATGATGTGACATCTTCTGATGCCTGGACTGCAAGTCCAATAAATTTTTACGCTTATCAGGATGCATCATGTCACTTGAAAATCACTTCGACGTCAGTATGCTTTAACAAATGTAGAATTTAGATCCTTACAATCTTTTACAACATTGGGATATATTGTATTAAAGATATCGTCGACGAGATATCATTTTCTATCGGTTCGCAATTCGACATAACTTACTGAGATCTCATCACTTCATTATTTTCAGGTACCTGAACCTCTCATAAGGTTTATGAAGTGTTATGTCGTGGCTCTTTAAGAGCACATTCCCTCGTTATTATAATCATTTGCTCCTCCCCTTTTTCAAGGATTATTATATGTGGAACCGATTGGTCTACCATGCTCCATGCATGTTGTAGACTCTGTTTTTCAGGGATATTAGGAGCATTTTGCAAATGAAATATGAAATAGTTGGGTCAGGAAATGCTTCCAGATTTGACTTGAATTATCTGAGGATCATACTGATGATAATTCACAACATATTTCTTAGCTGCATATTCTGTCCCCCTTATGTTAGAAAAACTATCACATATCCCCATTCTCTTTGGGAAATCCATCTGTGTGCATCATGGTACATCCATTAATCATATACCGCACATCAAAAGTTGTAAGAGGGAAATATCTAGTTCCTGACCCTGAACCAATTATGAGGGGAGAATTTATTATAATTTATTGGTCTGAAGCATACAAGTGTCATATTATGCAATATATCATATCTCAGACCAAAATCTGAAGCTCTATTCTCGTAAGCAATGGTTTAGCTATATTATGGAGGCATCCCATGCCAAACTAGCTTACATATAAACCAGCATTATCAAAATGAATTGTCTTGATTGCATAATCTGGGAATTATGCTTCCAACTCAATTATTTTGAGCAAGCAACTTTGTAAATGTCAAACTGCTAGTTGACAATAAACTTACACGTTATTTCATACTTTCCAGAATTTCGGGGATTCAATCCCAACATTAGCTAGTGTAATCAACTTATCATGAGAACAAGCAACACAAACAATTCTTGAAAAATTTTCTAGTTCTTCAATATGTTTCAAATACTCAATTAGCACATCAGATTTAAATCAGGACGACCAAAATGGTCTTGTCAACTGATAAAATTATTTGTACCCGTAAACTTCAAGTTTATCATGACGAGTGCTATTTATTTTCATAAACTTCTAGTTTATTATTGCATGAGATTGTAAATCAATAAACTTCTGGTTTATCATGGTATGTGATCTCATCATTTTCCGAGTAACGTTTCATATACGATTTCTTACCCATAGTAACTTGAAGATATTTAATATTTCAATCATTTGTAGTCTCAATATGATAACCATTTTTATTGTCAGTAAACTTCAGGTTTACTACAACTTTTGTTCCGACCATAATAATTATGATCTAAGATGAATGGTGCTATCATTTATAAGCTCTTCGAGAGACTTCAATTTATTTACCATAATGAGATATTGTTTGGACACCACTAGTGTCATGACACATGTAGATAGACAATTAGCTCATTTGAAGCCCTTGATCATTAGTTGCTACAACCATTTTTTTTAGATGCTTCCGGTATCACGAAAGAAAATTTGATTAAACACTGTTGGTGTCATGAAAGAAAACATCAAATGGAAACTTAAAGACAATTTTAAACTATAAATCACGAAAAGTAAATGTAAGCTCTAAACTTCAGTATTTCAAATATCTCCTTCAAGGAAATTAGCTATTAACATCGGAATATTTTGTATCAAAACGGCAACCACATAGTAATCACATCCTTCAGAAGGGATACGCTAATGTTTATTTCCATCAAGGAAATCAATAACAACTAACCATAATGTATCAATGTGGTTATACTAGAAAGCATTTTACTCTGCTTTTTTTCTTTAAAATGATACTATAATAAAATTATTCAAGATGTTTCTACGTACAACAGGTACGTGTTGCAATGTCTTAATTTCATACCACAAAAATAACATGTATATTCCTTGTATTTCATCTCTACAGGAGATAGCTTGTGATATTTCTTTGTTCACTTCAGGGAATGAAACTCGTTTATTCAAATGTGCTTGAAATACGACGTTCAACAATAGTTTGTTATTTTGCTCAAGCACAAGAAGATATTGCTTCAGATATTGTCTCAGATATATTACCAATTCTTTTTACTTCAAGAGTAAAGTTTCAGAGTTTTACTACTTCAGGAGTCAAGTTCATACCTTCTACATAAAAGCAAATGACCTTAGTACCATGGCCACTCCTAAGCAGGACTGTTGGCTGGTATGAAAAGTTTTTTATGCAAGAAGTGGGGTGCCAAGAGTAAATGATTTACACTCGGGGTTGCAAACTATGACTCTTAACAACCAGTACATACAGTATAAATAAAGGTTGTTGTTCAATGGTGCCTCAATACCAAAAAGTTGAATGGGGCGAGCTGGTATTGTTGAAAGGCATAATTCCAAGGCACCACTTCATTCTGTGGATGGCATTGCAAAGGAAACTGTCAACTGTCAATAGAGTAATTGAGTGGGGCACCACAGTACAAACTGAATGTGTGTTGTGTGATACCTAGCTGGAGAAAACTTTTGATCGTCTATTTTTTGCTTGTCCATATTCTCAACATATGTGGGCTGCTATGCTAACCTGGCTGGGAGTTCAGAGATCAACAGGGGATTGGAATAAAGAAGTGAACTGGTTGCTTCAGAGAACTAGTCATAGTCGACCAAGAGCTTGCATAATGGGGTTCTGCTTTGCTGTTGTGGTATATCCCATATGGACTGAAAGGAATAGAAGAAGATTCTCCAATAAACACTCTAGCAGCCTAAAGATATTGAAAGACATTATTGTTCAACTGCATATTGAAGGACAATATCATGGCAAATGGAAGAGTCATTTGGAAAAACTGGTTGCCTATCCTTTTTAGTATTATTGCATAGGTGCAAATGTTTGAATGTAACTGTCAAGGAACATATATAGATAGGTGAGAGATAACTTTGAGTCCAATAGAGTTAGTAGCTTTGTAAAGATCACATTTTGGTGAATAAAATTTAAATTTTAGCCAGAAAAAAAAAGTTTATGGTTCTACTTCTTCAAGAGTAAATATCAGAATATTTATTAATTCAAGAGTAAACTTCTTCAGGAGTATATTTCAGGGTCCTACTACTTTGGGAGTAGAATGCAGAGTCCTACTACTTCGGGAGTAGAGCTCAAAGTTTACTACTTTGGAAGTAGAATTCAAAGTTCTACTACTTTTGGAGTAGAATTCAAAATTTGCTACTTCATGAGCAACTTTTTGAGTTTAGTGCTTCGGGAGTAAAGCATAGAATGTTCAGAATATATCTTCTCAGTTGTTTTACCTCTTCTGGAGATGAGTCCTGATAACTTCACAACCCAAAATACGTCTGTATTTATAAGATTTACTACATATTGTCACATTCACTTCAGAGAATGTATATGTATTTGTAACATTTACCAAAAGTTCTTGTTCTTCAGGAATGAAATATATTTGAACGTGGCTTAATCATATCAAATAATGATAGCTTAGAACCTCCTTAATATTGCTACTTCAGGAGCAAATTGAAGCATACGTATAATGTAGATAATTTTTCTCTTACCTATCTTCAATTGTAGCCACAACAAGCCTAAGAAAATATTACCACTTTTGGTGGTCTGCATAAATGAATTTAGTCATAACGAGACTTGAAAAATATTGTCACTTCTGGTGATCACATATTTCTTGCAAAATTTGTTGGATATTAAGTGGACCTATCATATTATCCACTTTATAATCTTGTTACGATATTGCTACTTCAGGAGCAAATTGAAATATACATATAATGTAGAGAATTACATATCTCTAATTACGAATTTGAGGTATCAACGGCCATTAGTAGCAAAAGACATAAGGTATAAAGGAAATACTAACCTTTTATGTCAAACTCTTAATGATGACAATTCCATTTGTTCTATAGTTGTAGACTTTCAATTACGAAGATCATGGCTCTAGCTTGCTGGAACAGTTCCAAACAATCTTATAAAGCCACCATACCATCAACATTAAAGGACGTTAATGATAGCGTCTTAGCATCTTTTTAAAGGAAATGCTCATGGTGGCAGAGTCTCGTGCTTATAACGTGTTATAAAACTATATATAATTGGAAATAAATAAGAGAAGCAAACCAATAACTTTGTAGAGAGGAGGGAGAGATTGTATTACCACTTTTCTTGGTGTTACAAATGAGAAAACAAAGCTCCCTATTTATAGAAGAGTTTTGTCTCTAAACCTACAACATATACAAGTTGCTCTACAACTTGGTACAACTAGGATACAACTTGCAAGTGCAAGTTGTATTTATCACTTTAAATCAAGTCATACAATATACACTTCTAATTATATGATCATTAATAATACATCCAAAATACAACTTGACAAATGGTTTATAATAGATATCAAGTCATTTGAGCCAATTTTTTTCTTTTTCATATTAGATACTTCTTTTCAAATCGTCTCAAATTTCCTAACATACTTCTTCTACTAAGTCTAATACTCTCATCTGTTCACTTTTACTTGTTCACTATAGTAAAAATATATTTTCACTTATTTTGAGCATATCAAGAGATTTTTTTTTTCATGTTTTACCCAGAACATTAATTACTTATACCCCAAATCATTTTCAAGACTTAAGACTAAACATCAATTAATATGAATATCATGGTAAAATATTCATATCAATTATTATCTTTTAAAGGATAAGTAAAGTCCAAACTTGACGAGTAAAAATGAACTGAGGGAGTATTATATATGTTCATTTCATTTTTAAAAAAAATACTATTCGTCACAATAGATTTGCATTTTCCAATAAAACCGACATAAGAACATAACATTAAACTGCATGGACGGAGCATCATTCTTTTATTACTTTTCTTTCCGTATTATTAATCCGATGATAGTTCCATAAAAAAACAACTATTTCTCAATTAACAAAAGAAATATTAATTCATTGTAATGCAAACTTTGCAGAGAGAGTTTGTGATGGATTATTAAAGTATTATACAAGTAAGTAAGTTTTATAGACGCCATATTTTTTAAATTTCTCATTCACTGTTCGATATTCTCATTGGAGGTATTCTCATTGGAGTCTGATTAAATTTGGATTCGCGCCGCGTAGGACCCATTCGAAAAAAGTGCTCCCTGCCAAAGATTTCATACCCAGGGCTCGAATCCGAAACTCCTGGTTAAGGGAGGAACAACCCCATCCGCTGCACCATATCATTTGGATGTTTATAGACACCATACCAAGAACAAATTTTGAGATAGTTTATGCTTAAAAACTTACTTGCATTTAGTGTTTATATCAAACTAAACAATTTAATTTTAATAATTAAAAATTAAAGTTGTAGTACATAGTTTGTCTCGAGATTCCACAAATAACACAAGATTATATAAAATAGATATCCTTGAAGGTAAAAATAATTGGGTACAAACAAGAGGTCCCGAACCTTTTTCAAATTCAATTAACCAAAAAGTCAAAAGAGGTTGCATGTTACACCTTTTATATTTTGTGACCGTTATCTCTTAACCTAGATTAGATAGCCAACAACTTTTGACTCTTTGGGATCTAAACATTATTAGGGGATTACTCCGGCGTAAACATGAAGTCCCCACTTAGAATGGCATGTTAATTAGCACAATATAGCTTAGCCTATCGATCCTCAAATCTAAAAAATATAGTAAACACTTTAGGCTTGTATAAATAAATGACAAATTAGTATATTGATTATTGATTAGGAGGCTGCAGTGTTACTGTGCACTGGTCGAGAAGCATATGGAATAATTGATCGCATAGAGAGACATTGCCTAAGCATTCATGGAGATGTCACGTGATGGTCATTTTCCTTTCGTAACGTTTCTTCTTAACCAATCATCATATTTGCAGATATATTTCTACACTTTGTAAATTAATAGAGAAAGCAAGAAAGAAGATAGAAAAAAAAACTCTGTGGATTAAATTTAGTTAAAAAAGTTAAGATTGTCATGAGAATGAATATACTAGTACTACTTGCTAAGGCAAGAATATAGGGGTAGTTTGGTAGTATTAGGTAGAATAATATTGGTATAATGTTTTAGTACAATGTTTGGTTGTAAAATTAAATCTAATACAACGATTAATATCAGTATTACTTATACAAAAATTGACATTAACAACACCAATACTAAGGTTTTGAAATTATCATGCTTCTATAGTTGCCAAAGTTAGGTTATTATTAAAAAAAAAACCACAAAATTTGGTAAAGTTTACTTCTTGAAGAAAAGGCCATTTTGATATTTCAGAAAAGTTCGACTTAAAATCACACGAATAATTTCTTGCATGTGGCTTGTCAACAAATAATTTTTTCAGCTTTCAGAGAAATGGATCGCTAAGTGCACATTTTAACATTATTTTATTGAAAACATTTGTAGAGACCATAGAAACTTCATTTCAGAAAAGGGTCATTTGAATTGGGATGGGAAGAGTAGCAAAACTCTAGCTAGTACGTAGCTAAATACTATCTCTGTAGGATTTCTTTTGAGACCAATCAGATACTACAAAACATTGTAATTGTGCTTAATTAATTAAATAGACGACGATTTTAGGTACCCATGAAGGAATACCTTGGGATCCAGCTACTTAAGGCCCCGTTTGTCCATAGCAACAAAAAAAAAAACTTTTTTTTTTTGGAATTTTTGGAGTTGGAGTTGGAGTTGTGTTTGGTCATAGTTTTTGAAATTGTAGTTTTTGGTGAAATATAGTTGTAAAAATGTGAAAACTTTTGAAAAATGTTTTGGTATTCCAAGTTGTATTCGGAATTCTTATGGCCAAACGCCGAAAAGTGAAAACAAAATCCGGAATAAAGTGAATAATTATGGCCAAACACCTACTAAGTGTTGTCAAGTGTAGGAATGGTAGTTAGCTAAAGCTTAATCATTTTACCCACCAAAATCACAGCAACTAATTACTGGCTCTGAATTTAAATCTTTCACGACCTAAAAAGTAAATGGCCCTTTAATTTCATGCTTAAAATAATGTTATTTTGACAAGGGAAGTGTCTAGACTACACAATTTGAACCATAACATTATGAGTTCAAATCTCAATTCATGGTCTTTATTGAAAAAATAAGGATCTCGCTCAACTTTATGAAATTATCTAGTAAAATCACTTATCTTATTTTTGTGTCCATAAGATCACTTAACTTATATACCACTTTTCCTGCAAAATCACGAACAAGGTGGGTAATTAACCACTTTTAGCTATTAAATATTGGCCACTACTACAAAAATTATATTAACAATTAGTCATTCTTTTCCCGTTCCAAAAAAAAATATCTACAACTAAAACACAAAACAACTTCATGTTGGAATTCGAATGATTGATAAGTGGAACTCAATGAACGATTCATGAGGTTAAAATTTTTTGTTGGAGTTCCAAACCCTAGCAACGATACATGGGGTTCAAACCGTTATAAGTTCAAGACCAAGAAATAATTCATGGGGTTCAAATTTTTTATAGAGTTTTCAAAGTCAAGGAATGATTCATGGTTTCAAAAAAATTGCAGGAGTTTCAAAACCAAGGAACGATTCATGGGGTCCAAACTTTTATAAGTTCAGTACCAAAGAATGATTCATCGGGTTCAAACTTTTATAAACTCGAAATTAAGGGAAAAATTCCTGGAATTCAAACCTTTATGGGGTCGTTTGGTATGATGCATAGTTATACGGGAATTATAATGGATAGCTTGGTTATGTAGAGATTAGTTATAGTGAGACTAGTAATATAAAAATTATTTCTTGTTAGGTGTTTGATTCGTTGCACTAAAATTAAATATACAAGATATCTTTTAAAATATTTATTTATTTTTTAAACTGTAAAGTAATGAATTTACAATTATATCCTTAGATGTTAGACCTTCATTGGTTTCTAGGAAAAAGATAAAGGTGAGTTTGTTCTTTTGGTACTTGATCTCTCTCTCTCTCTCTCTCTCTCTCTCTCTCTCTCTATATATATATATATATATATATATATATATATAAGTTATACATTGATTATATCGAATTATATACCATGATTATTTTCATTATACATCATACCAAACAACCCCTATAAGTTCTTCCATGTTTTTTAAGTAGGGATTCTTGTTTTGAATTTTATTTCACATTAAAATGTGGTTATGTTTTTATTACTTTTCAAACGGAGGCTAAAAACTCATAACAAGCCTGAAAACTAACTTTGGGTTAAGTTCACTGGTCTTGATTTTTTGGCCCCATATAATAATTTTTTGAAAATATAACCTCCGCTTCAGAAAATTTGTTAGGCAAAGCTTTTATTGTCCATCAGACATAAGTTTTGGACATAAATTAGTTTAACGAACTTGCTATTGACCACAAGTCATGCCTTATAGGCAATTTGTTGCCCATTGGGCATAACTTTTAGCGCTTGACTATAAGCCAGGAGTTCAAGATATTGCTAGATAGTGAACTGCTCAATTGACCACAAATTCTGCCTTATAGGCAAAAGTTAAAACTTATGCCTGGTGGGCAACAAAAATTCTTACCAAAGAATTTTTTCAAGTGAAGGTCATTATTTTAAAAAGATTTTGCTTAGTGGGAAAAAATTCAAGACCAAACACTTTTACAGACACCACACGTCATTTCCATACTAACTTTCCCATCTAATTTTTACCAAAATACTCTTAACGGATAAGCCACTTGTTTCCACCAAAAAAATGACTAGAACAGGCCCAAAAACTAAATTAATTTGGGTAATTTGCGCGATTTCCCTTCAAAGGCACTGGTCTTTAATTTTTGTCCCTCAAATTGGTGGTCTTTGATTTTTGTCCTTCGGTAAAAATTCCTTGGTTTCAGGTTTGAACCTCCGCTCAGTCAAAAATTAAAAAAAAAGTCGCAAGGTGGAGTTTGGATTCGCAAGGCAGAGTTTCAAACTCTACCTTGAGATAGAGTTTTGCCTTCACCATAAGGCAAAACTCTGCCTTATATGTAGAATTTTGCCTTCAGGCATAAAGCAAAACTTTGCCTTAAGACAATTTTTTTTTTAACTTAGTTAGAATTTTACTGTCACACCCCGACTTTACTAGGGTGTGATGGGCACCCGACCCCATATCCGGAGCCGAGCGAACCCGCTGACTCTTGTTACATATATAAACTCCGGAATCAGTAAAGAAAGAAATACATAGTAAGCTCTCCAATATTTTGTTTTCCATAAGTAAACTCCGACATCATGTAAGACTCGTGACATGAAGCGTAATAACATATCGGCTGCTTACAGACTGACCACCCAGTACCCATGACTCTGTCTGCAAAGTCTCTAACGTAGAACAAAACATCATAGTATATACTTGGACTTGGCAATTCTTCGGGACAAAGGGAGTTCGCCAACTCCGCTGGAACATCTTCTATGGTAACTGTGGCTCATCTGGTGTACCTGCGCGGCATGAACGCAGCCCCCGAAGAAGAGGGGTCAGTACGAGCAATGTACTGAGTATGTAAAGCATGGATAGTAACATAATAAAGGAATATGCAGAATGAATAATGACAGAATAGACATATGGAGCTTATCCTGGGACAGATGTAACCTGTACATACGATTGCCTTTCTGCAGATGTCATGCATGCTTAGTTTCTTTTTCAGAAAAACGGTGTTTCTTATTTACATATACAGAAAACAGAACATTTCAGAAAACGGTGTCCTTCATTTACATTCACAGACGCCGAGTACATCGGCTCTCCCACCCCCCTCCCCAACAGTGTCCCAACATATTATATATATGTCACAAATACAGACGCCGTATCCGGCTCTCCCCTATCCCGCGTCCGGGCATCCCGCGTCCGGGACGAAATCCAGCTGAATCAGGTGGTGATATAACAGTGGCCCTTCCCCTTCCCCATATACATATACATATACACATTCACATTCATATTCATATGTCATACAATTGGCATGCATGAGAGCCCAAAGAAAGTCATGTGTCCATCGGAGTGACGTAAGGTCGAAACCCTCCGATTACATTATGGAATAATCGGGTCACTTGTCTCACCTTGAAGGAACGATAATTATAAGCGAGACTATCAACGGAAAATAGCTTTAAGAGGAGACACAGAATAAGATCATTGGCATTATAACCGTCAATTCATATGCTTTGAAGTCTTTTAGAAACTAGTACAACACTTTCATATTCACATTGGATTCTTAGCTCAAGACTCTTATTCGTGGAATCATTCTTGTCGTACTTATCATAGGCATATTCTCTTTTCTGACGTCATCGTTATCATTATCGTCATAGAAGTATTCTCGTTGGGATAGGTATAGTACTTGTCGTTTGGTAATGGAATAAGGATCGAAGGTTTCTTTTGGATTCAGCATCAAAGTAAGTCAAGCGGAGTAAAAAGGTAAATCCGGGAAACCGTGAGCCCACCTCGGATCAAATGAGGCGGCGTACCAAATTTACATATATTACATGTCATGGCGTTACTTGTGAGGGTTTTATGGTAGTCGGGTCTCATTGGTGCAATTTCTAGCTGTTAGGGAGTTTTCAAACATTTGGTAACATTTTCAATTCAATCCTACTGAAGGAAAAATGGGAGACTTTAAGTGCGGATTCTGGAGGGTAGAAGAGTCCCCGAGGTTCTTATCCAACATATTACGTCTAAGACATGCCATAGAAGGAAGGGTGAAGCCTTACATACCTTTTCTGCTTCTTATGCGACTCGAAATTCACGTTCCAAATCCGCCAAAATCTACAAATTGGTCATGTTTACCAAAACTTGATTAGAGCCTTTAGAAGTTAATTCTTTGAAGTAACACTTTGTCTGCCGAAATTTCGGCAGCATTTCCCCTGTAAATATGCCATCCCACCAAGTTCAACTTGGCCAATTCTAATCAACAACAATCCCGGGAATTCAACCCGGCCAAACTATCAACAATACCAACAATTCTTATCAACAACATTAACATTCCATTCGACATACATTCCAACATTCAATTCATTTCACGCAATATTCCAACGACTTAATCAACATACTATTTCATCCGAAACCTTTAACTTCAACCACACCATTCATTCTAGGTCGCATAATCTATAGCAACGGCAACCATAATATCAAATTACATCAATTTACTACAACTTACCAAACAATGCCATTCTCGGCCACAACAACTTCTTACATATTTTCATACAATTTCATCCATCTCTACACATTATAACAACAACAACATGCTACATTAACTCAATCTTCCACACAACATTACACATACCATACACGGCCATAAACTATATATATATTTCACGGCCACACATCCAACACACATACTTTCATATAGTTCATCCATTTCTCTACTTTGCACACAACAATAATCAAACTACTAAGTAAAAATCATTTCATCTTTCTACATATTCCCATGCATTCGGCCAACACACATAACATCCTTATTTTCATGAGTTTCATCTATTCCAAGACATAACAGCATGTTTCAACACCCATAAAACATACAAGAAAGGATTGAATCTTACCTTCTCCACTCTATTCTTTCATACGGCTAGGAGCATCTCTTTTCAAAACGAATGGTTTTCTCACTCCAACAACTACTCCACGTCGAAGAGGACCCTCCAATTAGTATGAAAGCATGAAGAAAATAATTTCTCCATGATCACAACTAGGGGCTGGCTCGGCCAGCCCCTCTTGGCCGTTTCTCTCCCTCTCTTATTCTCTCCCTTTCTCTTGAATTTTCTAGAGCTTAAAATGATGGATTGTCTTGTTCTTTCAAGACTTACATGTATATATATATATAATTATAGAGGCATGTGAGGGGCACATGCCCCTCTCTAGAGTTTTCTCTTCTTTTTCCATTTTTTTTTTCTAGAGCTTTCTTGAATTTTTTTTAAAAAAAGATGACTTAATTAGTCTTGCCATGCAAGCTTTGACCACATGCACAATTTCCCTTCCATTTTCGGCCAATGTGGCCTTTTATGCATGCCTTGTGAAATTACCATGTTTCCCCTAAGTTCCCACATTATTTCCATTGATCGTTTTGCGGATTTTCTCCTTTTGCCCTTATTCTTTCCGCAATATTTCCGTAAACCATTTTACGAATTTTCTTTTTCACCCTCAACCCTTCTCAACATTTCCATGCAATAATATTCATGAATAATATTTATAACCAATTTGCACATTACAACCCTTTTTGAAGATAGTCTCGTCCTCAACTTTCCACGGCGACTTTAGAATTTCCAAACGCACAATATACGGGCTATAACATTTACATACCTCTGCCTTAAGGCTTAACTTTTGCTCGAATAGGCCTAATTTTGGGAAAACGTTAGGCCTTAAGACAGAGATTTGCCTTAAGGCCTAATTTTAGGTAAATGTTTGCCTTAAGGCCTAATTTTTGCCCGAATAGACCTAACTTTGCTATAAACTTCTGCCTTGCAAAATTTCATTTTTTTTTTACTGAGCTAGGATTCGAACTCAGAACCTCGAGGTATTAGGCGAATGACAAAAATTAAAGATCACCAATTTGAGGGACAAAATTAAAGACTAGTGTCTTTGATGGACAATCCGCACAAAAAAAAATAAGAATTAATTCTGACCCATAACCCACTGGTTAATGACCCAAACGTAGAACAAATGGGTCAACTATATAAAAAGATCATGAAATTTTCGTCGGTTGTTTTTTTTAGGACAATTATTTAGTAAATGTCTTTATTTATTTCTCTTAATTGATAGATTTTTTAGATCCTGATCTAGAGATCTCTTTTGAGCAAATTGAAATGTTTTTAAGAAAACGTTTGACCATTGTCTAAAATTTTATAAGTTATTGCAAACGTTAGACGATAATCTAATATTTTATTTATTATGTTGAACGGGTATTTTTCCAAGGGATATATTTAGGGAAAATTTCATAAGTAGGATTATACGTGCCCCTTTTGCGAGAAATAGCGATTTTTTTTCCAAAACATAATAGTATTTTCCTTTCAAACAAATGTATATATACTGATACATTGTATATACACTAATGGCATATACACAGTATGCACGCGCTTACAAAAATTGTGCATACAATTTAGAGATACACATATCAATATATATCTGCTTTACGATTTAAAATATAGCAGTGTTTTGTAATTATTTAGAAATACCGGTATAAAGTGTAATTTTCAAGTATAATTGGCTACATTAGATATTTACCCAAAAAAAGAAGCTACATTAGATAATTTTCTTTCCGAATAATTTCGCGACTTTTTGAAGTAAGAACACAATTTAAATTGTGGCCTTAAAAAGAGACATTTGTATAAATCTAAAAGATCTTTTCATTTATTTTCCCGGGCAAATTTTCGCTTCTTTCAAAAGAGGACTTGAAAGTTTCTCTAGAGCTTGAAGAATTATTGGCAGTAGTTAGACCATAACGCTTAAGAGTTATTATCGTAATATTTGTCAAGGGAGGAGATAAAAATATGCTATAAAATATGTTTTCTGAGATGTGAAATTCATTGATTATAATTGCTTTGTGCCTCTTATCTTCCGTGATTTTTTGCATAATATTCCAATTTTAAAGATACAGATAAAAAGTAACTCTGCATAAACTTGTGATAAATATAATAAAGCCAAACATGAATGCTGTTAGTTCTATACACGAAAGCATTTCAAACAATCAATATAAAGTTAGGTGTAACTTATCCTATCTACAGGATTAAAAAGGGAAACAAGTATAAAAACTTAAAAAACAAGTTTGATCTCCATTTCAAGGTCCTCTTCTGAAAGGGGCGAACATTTACTTGGGGAAATAAGGGAAAAAATCTTTTATATAGTAAGTGGGGGTCTCTAGTCAGTGGCGGAGCCAGAATTTTTATTAAGGCAGTTGAAAAATATATAAAAAAAAACCTTGCCCCTTACTGGCTCTGCCCCTACTGTATATAGTTGACCCTTTGTTTTGGGTTAATTGGGTCATTTACTAGTGGGTATTGCCGCAGGGGCGGACTCACCCTATGGCAAAGGATGTCATTAGACACGGCTTCGTCGAAAATTTTAATAAATATATATATAGGTGTATATAATCCGAAAATCCATAATAAATATAAGATATTATAAAATGACATTGCTAAGCAAAAAGTGTTCCATGGATGCTTGTTCGTTAAGCGCCTTTCGTGTGAAGCACTCACCCAAGTTCGAGTCTCCTTCCGGCTAGCGAATATGTGTGTGTGTGTGTGTGTGTTTTTTAAAAAAAAATTAAGCGCTTAATTGCTAAAAACAAGCTTTTAGCTAAACTAGAACTCTCAAACCCGCCCCAAAAAGCATCAAACAAGGTTTGTTTTTCTATTTTTACATAAACAACACAAAGGCTACGGGTTTGTTAACGGCTAAAAAGATTTTTTTTCTCTCTCCTAAAATTTTCATGCAAACCATACTACAAACCCTAACCTAGCTGTATCATGGCCACTACGGCCACTGGTCAGCCGTCGTCGGCGGCTGGCCAACCTCTCCCTCTAACCTCCTCAATCATATTTCCACCACTACCTCAATCCAAACTATCCCCTTTATCTTCATCTCAACCAAACCCTACTATAAACCCTACTTCTTCAAAAAGTTTTGCTCATTCTTTAACGGGTAGTGAGGAAGTTTTTACAACAACAAAGCAGCAATGTGATCCCATTCCTAGGAAGAAACTAACATACGTTGATGGTATTCCAATGGTGAAGTGGACTGAGGCTGAAATCAAACTAATGGAGATATTGGAAGACCTTCAACATGCAGTGATAGGAAAGTTTTCTCATGGATGGCCTGATTTGGAAGAACTACGCAAGATTATACCATCACAATGTGGAGTAAAAGGAGATTGTAAGGTTGGTTTAATTAGGCCAAGACATGTTTTGATCAGATGCTCACTGATGGAAGATTTTATTAATCTTATGTCCAAAGGTGCATATTATTTGAAGGCTAAAGATGGTTTTACTTATCAGATGAGACCCCTTATCTATGATTCTAAGTTCAAAGTGGATGAAGAAACATCTCAGGGAATGACATGGATTTCTTTTCCAAACTTGTTACCCACTTTCTTTGTCAAAGAATCTTTGTTTACTATGGCTTTTGCTATTGGAAGGTCATTGCAGCTGGACATGGAAACCATAAACAAGACTTGACCTAGTTGTGCTAGAGTCAAGGTCCAGGTAGATCTTCTTGTTGAGTGACCTAATTTTCTGATGTTAGAGATAGAGGATGAGGATACAAAGGAGATCAGGAAGATGAAAGTCAAAATTCAGTATGATTTCTTACCAAAATATTGTACTGAATGTAAGATTCAAGGCCATTCTAGAGATGAGTGTAGAATCCTTCACCTTGAATTGAAGAAAACAGCAGAAGTTGATATTATA
The DNA here is from genome assembly GCF_019175385.1 of Lycium barbarum. Lineage (NCBI taxonomy): Eukaryota > Viridiplantae > Streptophyta > Magnoliopsida > Solanales > Solanaceae > Lycium > Lycium barbarum. The sequence continues at coordinate 48,941,988 of NC_083339.1, read as the reverse complement.
AACACATACAATGGGGTGAAGAATACAGGAAATCAGGAGGAACAAATTGTTCAGGAGAAAGGCAAGCATGAGGCACGAAGATGATATCATGGTAGGAATTATCCTATTATGAGATTTGTTCCAAAAACTAACTCTTCTGATAAGGTGGATGAAAGCAAGGTTGAGAGTGCTGATGCAAAGAATAATGCTGATTCAAAAGTACAAGTGGTTGTGCAGAACAAATTTGATGTTTTAAATTCTGTGGAAGAATGTGAGCAATCAAGTGCAAGTACATCCAAAGTTAAAGTGGGGAATTCAAATGCAAATGGCAAAAAAGATGGTAAGAGTAATCATTTGGAGACTAGTTTGAACAATGCAAACATGGAGCAAACAAAGGTGGATGACAATATTCAAAGTTGCACAGAAGTTCAACAAAGAATAGTGGAAGTAAAGATACTAATAATGAGCAAGGATTAATGCAACAAACAACAACTCAAAAGGTGACAGATCAAGAGGAAGAACTGCATATTTCATGGGCTGATAAGGTGGAGCAAAAGGTAATAGAAGAAGGAACAATTCAGCAGGATGATAGAGTGGAAGGTAATACTGAAGGAGATCCTAGAAAAGAGTACAGTGTGGAAGGCACAACCAAAGGAGATCCTGGTGGCACCAATACAACAGATAAGAGAGCAGATTTGAATGATTCAGAGGTTCCAGGGCATGAAGAGATTAAAAAACAAGATGTTCACTCAGAACATGATGAAGATGTGAATGTTGATGATAAAGGGTCAGATAGAATAAAAGAGGCTACAGAGGGTTCCCCCTCAGTGATAATTCCTGATCCTTTGCAAATATATGGAGAAGTGCAGGAGAATGTTCAAATGAAGGATTTCATAGAGGCAACTTCTGCAGTTTCTAGAGGGGACAAGATGAAGGAGCAGATGAATGTGGAGCAAGATGCTGATCCACCAGACCCTCCTTCTTAAGAAAGGGCACTTGTGGTTACCAATACTGAGATCCAATAGGTGACACTTTGTAGAAAGCCTCCCCTAATCAAAGAGTTACATGACCTGATCTCTCATAATATTGATGTAATAGAAGTAGAGGAAGAAGTTAGAGATCTTCATAAAGAGAACAAGGAGGAGAACATTAAGCATAATAAGGAAAATATACTCAGGCAGGCAGATGTATCTCCAAAGAGCAAGTCTAACAATAAGGGCTAGAAGAATGCTATTGACAAGCAAATTCCACTCAGGGTGGTACCAAAGTGGAAGGCAGCTAAATCTAATGTTAAAAGATGTTAAAATCATTCATTTGGAACACTAGATCAGTGAAGACACAAAAAGCCTTTCATAGGTTACAAATGTTAAATAGACATCACAAATTCTTTTTGATTGCTCTTATGGAACCTTTTTCAGCATGTCAGGACAATAAACCATTATAGGAGGAGATTGGGAATGTGCTTAGCTAATGCCAACTATAATGGTAAAATTTGGTACTTTGTGGCTGATAACATAGAAGTGGAAGTTTTGATGGACTCCTCTTAACAGATTACTTTGAAGCTGTTTTTACAAGAGTTGAATCAACATATTATTACAACTTTAGTATATGCTAAATGTAATGCATCTGAAAGGCTGGAGTTGTGGGCGGATATTTATCATCTTTCCAATACCTTGACTTGTTCTTAGTTTATAGGAGGAAACTTCCATGTGATTTTGAATGATGAAGAAAAGATAGGGGGTAATCCAATTCAACCTCAGGATGTAGAAGAGTTTGCATTTTGCATCCTGTGAACTTGAAGAAATGAATTTTAAGGGAAACCCCTTCACTTGGTGGATTGGAAGAGCATATGAAAAATGTATCTTTGAAAGACTGGATAGGATGTTGGTGAATTCTCATCTTCTTGACAGCTTTGGAAATATTGAAGTGGAAAATCTTGCAAGGACTGGGTTAGATCATGCTCCTTTTTGTGCACTTATGGTGATAATCATCAGAATCATTTCAGGCCTTTAAATTTCTTTCATTTTGGATAGAGCATGCATCTTTCCTGGATACAATTAGGCAGAATTGGTCCATTTGGGAACATAAGGACTCTTTTGTAAACTTCAAATGCAAAATGAAAAAGTTGAAAGGGGTGTTATCCAAATGGAGCAGGGAAGTTTTTGGTGATATCTTCAAGCAGCTGATCATAAGGGAGGAAATAGTGAGATTAAAGGAAGAGTTGTTTGAAGTGAATCCAACTCAATTGAATAGAATGGTTCTACAGAAAGCTCAGGCTGAGACTTAAAGATACTTGCATTATGAAGAAGAGTACTGGAGACAAAAATCACGACTGGATTGGTTTGCAGATGGTGACAAGAATACTAGATTTTTTCATAATCTAGTGAAGGGAAGAAGGAAGAAGCTGCAGATCAAAAGAATTCAAAATTCAGATAGTTCATGGATTGAGGATGAGGACCAAATGGCAGCTGAGGCTGTGCACTTTTATGCACAACAATTTTCACATGAAGATTCAGTTAGACGACAAAATTTGTTGTCACATATTCTTGTTTTGATTAATCAAAACAGAAATGATCTACTTTGTCAAATGCCTAGTGTTGATGAAATCAAAAATGTTGTTTTCAACCTTAGTGGATCAAGTGCTAGTGGACCTGATGGTTTTCTTGGAATTTTCTAGCATACTTGTTGGGATATTATTGGCTTGGATGTATACAAGATGGCGGTAGCTTTCTTTCAGGGTCATACTTTTCCTAAGGCTGTTACTCATACAAATCTTGTTCTGCTACTAAAGAAGGAATTGGTTCAAAATTACTCAGACTTAAGACTTATAAGTTTAAGTAATTTTATCAACAAGGTGACGTCAAGAGTGGTGCATGATAGACTGGAAGTTGTGTTACCAAAGTTGATCTCTATTCAAGCGGGCTTTGTACAAGGGAGAAGCATTATTGAGAATGTTCTCTTGGCACAAGAAATTGTGACAGACATCAGAAAAAGGGGCAAACCAGCAAATGTAGTGATCAAATTAGACATGGCAAAGGCCTATGATAGAGTATCTTGGTCATTTTTGATAAAGGTACTCAGCAGAATGGGATTTGCTAATCAATTCATTGACATGATATGGAGGCTTATTGCAAATAATTGGTATTCCATCCTCCTCAATGGTTAGGCCAAAGGATTTTCCATTCAACCAAGGGTGTCAAACAAGGTGATCCACTTTCACCTGCATTGTTCATCTTATCAACAGAGGTGTTATCAAGAGCTTTAAAGGCAGTGTTTGACAGTGGTGAGTATGTGGGATATGTCATGCCTAAATGGTGTCAAAATATCAATCATCTAGCCTATGCAGATGATACTATAATATTTGCATCTGCAGAAGGAGAGTCCTTGAAGAGAATTATGAAGATTCTGCAGGATGATGAGGTAATATTAGGCCAACTAATCAATAAAGACAAGAGTGCCTTTTATATGTATCAGAAAATTCCTGGTGTACTGTCTCAACAGGTGGAGCAGATTACAGGCTTTAAAAGGGATCAGTTTCCATCGAAGTATTTGGGTTGCCCCATATTTCATGCAAAGAGGGAAAATGTATATTATAATGACCTTATCAAGAAGGTGAAAAACAAGCTGCAAAATTGGAAAGGAAAATTGCTCTCTGTTGGTGGAAAAGCAGTTCTCATCAATAATGTGTTTCAGAGTATTCCTATATATATGCTTTCAGCTGTTGTTCCCACAAAGTATACAATTAATGAGCTTCATAATATCTTTGCAAGGTTTTATTGGATTACTAAAGAAGAGGGTAAAAGAAGGCATTGGTCCTCATGGGACAAGGTTTGTTTACCAAAAGAAGAAGGTGGACTAGGATTCAGATCTCTAGATGATGTATCTAAGGCCTTTTTTTGACAAATTATGGTGGAGATTTAGAACATCAAATACATTGCGGTCAGCCTTCATGTGGAATAAATATTGCAAGAAGATAAATCCAATAGAAGTGCAGTGGAAATGTGGTTCACAGTTTTGGAAAAGAATGATAGAAGCAAGGGATCAGGTGGATCAACAGATATGGTGGGAACCTAGAAATGGAGCATGTGATGTATGGGATGATAATTGGACTAAACTTGGTTCAATCAAACAGGAAATGCCTCCAGACTTTCAGATTGATACCAGCATTGAAGAGGTATCATACTTCATGAATGCAGAAGGCTGGGGTGCACAAAGATTACATGACAAGCTGCCCATTAATGTTTGTGATCGTGTTCTAGAAGAGTTGAGTATAGTGGAGCATTCAGAGGAGAAAGATAAAGCCTGGTGGATGGCTAGTACTATAGGAAAATTCACTGTAGGGAGTGCTTGGAATTTGCTCAGAAAAAAGGCTCAAACATCAGCTCACTTTTCAAAATTGTGGTTCAAAGGTGTTACATTCAAAATATCCTTCTTCCTTTGGAGATTGTGGAAGTTCAAACTACTTGTTGATGATGTACTAAAGATAATGAATATTAGTATTGTATCTAGATTTAGATGTTTTCTGAACCCTCATCATGAGGAGACAATTCAACATTTATTCTTAACAGGTGAATTTACAGCAGAAATCTGGCAATATTATAATGCTGCTGTTGGGATAGTTGATCCAAGGATACAGATTCATCAGACAATAGTACAATGGTGGTATATGCAAGTCCTACAAAGCTCAAGTCAGTTATGCAGGCTGCGCCAGCATTCATATGTTAGCAACTATGGAAGAGAAGAAATACTATCATGCATGAGGTTAAGATGAATAAAATAAAGGTGATAAATGGGATCAACTACAATTTGCAACAACTGGTGAAGACATTATATTCTTGGCTGAGAAATATTCCATATGATTGGCCTCAGATAGTGAAATATTTAGAGGATTACAAGCCTAAAGTGAGATATAAGATGGTGCAATGGAAGTGTCCTGATGCAGGCGGGTTCAAGTGCATTACAGATGGGGCCTCTAAGGGCAATCTAGGACTGAGTTCAACTGCTTTCTGCATTAGAGATGATGCTGAAAACTTGATATATTGTCATGACCCAGCTAGGGCCGCGACGGGTACCCGGGGCTAACCACCGAGCACCGCTTGGTCTACTACTCATCTTACTCATTTAATGCCCTTTTTATCAATTTTGTACACAAATTGTAGAAAAATAATATTTTACATGGAAACATAAATGCTTTATATACACTTGTCTCTCGGCCATCAAAATAATATATACATATAACAACATCTTGTGAGACCATCTAACCCACACTGCGTATCTACGAGCCTCTACTGACATACTGTATACATAGACGGAACAAGACTCCGTCATGCCCAAAATATGCACATATACCAAAAGGATAATCATAAGCACCTCCGAACGATGGAGTGCTCTCTATCAGCTGACAACTACTAAGAATATGGATCGAGCTCACCTTCCGGTCTACCCGTGGGCATGAACACAGCGTCCAAAGAAAACGGACGTCAGTACGAATATTGTACTGAGTATGAGAGGCATAAACAATGAAGAAAAACAACAATAATATCATGAGAGCATCAATATGAAACATCTGGATCTGAATGACAATCATAAAAGAAGTAATGCATGCTGTCTTACTCATACTCATCATCATATCATATATGCATAATATGTAAGCTGCCCGTCCGTATCGGAACAGTGTGATAATCAATAACATTAGCCTGCGTCCAGGCCTCCCACGTCCGGGGTACCATCTCATGCCGCCCACTAGTGGTGTCTGCCCATGCCAAAAGGTCATGGTGTATCCGTATAGCTGCCCGCCTTGGCGGTGAATGCCCGGCCAACTAGGCTCGATGTGATGCAATCATGACATGCTTATCATAAAATACTTATAATAAAATGCTTATCAAAATACTTGTCATCATACATGCATAAAGACTCTAGCACGACTGCATTCTATCGAGGTGACGTAAGGTCGTGAACCCTCGATTCCATTATGAACATATATGAGCATTCTGCCTCACCTTGAAGGGAACACTACATAAGGCGAGTGTGAACAATTAATAACATCATTATCAACATGGCATCATCATACCATATCTCTTTATCTTATATGGGCACTTATGGATATAGGCTTTTTAGCTTTCCGGGCTATAGGGATTCATGAAGAGGAAAGGAATTCATGCTATAGGGTTCATGCCATTAGAAAGAAAGGACTAGCCTCACATACCTTTGTCGTTTAGCTAAGCTATCGTCCACTTGTTCTCCTTCGATATCACGTCGTTACCTTCACGAGAGAATTCGGACTAACGTTAGTTAATTGACTACAAGAACGCATCGTGATTTCTAGGGAAAATTGGGCAGCATTTCCTTTATTTCTACTACTTTTCCCGTATTCTATATCAACTCCCAACATTCACAACAACATCCACAATATAGAGACCAACAATCATCATTTATATACATTGAGTAAAATCCACCATTTTTCTCCAATTTTTCCACATTTAATGGTCATAGCTCGTTATCGCATTTTCTCTTATATAATACTCATTTCATGGTCTAAACATCGTTTACAACGTATTCATAACTATAACACATCAACATTCATGATTCCATTCCACTATCATTCAATTGTGACACTATTCACTCAGTAATGGTCCATTTTCTATATTCTTCCATATTTCAAGTATCTAAGCCTTCCAATACCTTGAACAACATGGTATAGTCACGAAACATACCTTATATGTTGGTTGAACAAGCCTTGAATGAGAATACTCCTCTAGCACTAAAACCCTTCTTCACCTCCTTTGATTTTCTTTGAGGAAGATGAACTCTACTTAGTTTTCATACACTTTGATTCATGAATTTAATGTTATTGATCATTGATTTCCTTGGTATTTTTGTGGTGGAAGTGTTTTGAGACTTTTCTAGAGAGTTCTTGAGTTGGAGAGTGGAAGATGAAATTAGATGGAATGGAAAAATGATCCCTTAAGTGATTTAAAAAGCTGGCCGACCAACATTATACAGACCAACATACGGTCCGTACTATTTATACAGACCGTATGTTTGGGCGTACATTTGGTCCAGTGGCTGGTCCCTCCTTTGGCCAATTATACGGCCAAATCTATGGCTGGTATAATTTATACGGTCCGTAGATTGGACCGTATAATGCCCAGTGGTTCTGTTTTCGTTCTCGTTGTCTCGTTTGATCTCCGATCCTTATGGAACCTTCTTGGCACTTGTTTAACATCCCAACATCAACCTAAAGGGCGTTATTACACTTCTCTAAGACACCATCAAGCCATCACAAAATCATTGCTCGTTATTCTTACCCGATGTTGACACCCAATTTTGTCCCGCCTCTCCTCCGAAATACCTATTAACGCTTCTAATATTTTGAAATATATATATATATATATATATATATATATATATATATATATATATATATATATATATATATATATATTATATTTTACTATAATTATTAGCCTCTTATCAATACCAGCGTTTCATTATTCTGTTACGGTTACTAGCCATCATCATCATCATCATTTATTTTTATTATTATTATTATTATTATTATAATTCACAATTTTTATCATTTCGGCGTTTTGCCAGCTTACGCACACACATCACATTTATCTTTGTATAATTAAATAATAGTGTTTATTTACTGTGGATTGTCGAAATATTATTGCACGGCTATTACAACACATTTTTTTTATCTGAGCACCAATAATTGCATATTTTATATTAAGTAATATTTTAACACAAGTTATTTAAATAGGTCTTTTATTTAAATGTAGTAGTCCAATTAACCCATACTATTTTCGGACCAATTCATAAATCAACCCACATTTTTAATTTACCTGGCCACATTTTAATTCAATCAGCCCATCCTTTTTAATTTACTAGCCCAAATCGATTAGCCCACATTTTAAATACCCCAGCCCATATATTTTTATCCCAACCCAACACACTATCTGAACTGACCCGGTCCAGCCCAATGATCCGACCCGGGTCAGTTGAAACAAAAGAACCCTAGGGTTCTTTCATTCTCCATCAGCCGCACCTCCTTCATCTCCCTCCTCTCTCTCTCTCTCTTTCTCCTTCTCTCCTCCATCTCCCTCACCTGTCATCTCCACCACGCCCTGTCCCCCACGCCACTGCCACCCCCACGCCTTCCTGTTCCCCACTTCGCCCTGCTCCCCACGCTCCTCTCTAACAAACCCCAAATCGCCTTATAAATAGTCATCTCCAAATCGAAGAAAGAGATGATTTTCTGGTTCATGAAATTACCCCCAAGAGAGGATTTTTGGATTGGAAAAACTCCCCCCAAGAACCCGGATGATTTGTTCAGTTCATGAAATTCCCCAAGAACAGGTTTTTTTAGGCGCAGAAATCCCCTAGGAATCAAAGTTGGAAACCCCCCAACAATCCCCTTACAAAAATGAGTTCTTGAACCCCATAAATCCCCTACAAAATAGGGCTTTCGAGTCGCAAAAATGTTCTGAAAATCAAAGTTCTGAAACAAGTTTTTGAAACCCCGAAAAGCTCTAAAATATGAGTCTTTTAGTCGCCTATAATTCTCCAAAATACGAGTTCTATTAGCAGTTCAATCTTGTTTTATTGTCAAATCAAAATATCAAATCAATTTTATTCTCGTTTATTTGGTGCTGCTGTGAGTTCGAGCATCGCAAGCTCGGATTTGGCGGTGTTTGAGTATAGATCGAAGATTCGCATCCACTTCGCTGCACCCGAAGAAGGTAATTCTCCAATCCTTCTTTTTATTCTTCTTTTTTTGCATTCGTTGGTCACCTTGTGTTATTTCAGTTTATTATTCCGCGATTCAAGCATGTTAGTTCAGTTAAGTTGATTTAGTTTGACAGATAGCCTGTTTCTGTGTTGGTTCGTTTGTGTGGTTAATCCTGGTTTCTATGATAATTTAGTTTAGCTGGTTAAGCATGTGAAAAACTCTTCCTTATTTAGTTGTTTGCAGTTTCGGCACGTGTTTATACACTAAGTTCGATATATTCCTGTGTTAGTTGATTCAGTTTGTACAGTTAAGCCATGTTCCTTGAATGCCGCTTTTGGGTAGTTGGTTTGGTCTCATATAGTGTCATTTAAATGCTTATGTGTTGGCTAATGATTGTGCTGTATAATTAGATTGATTTAGTTTGATTAGTGTTAAGGTTAAGTTTATGGATGTACTGACTAATTAGTCTTTGTGTGTGTCGAATCTTAATTCACATATGTTTGAGTACTAGTCAATGTTAGTCCAGTTCCTTTGATGTATAAACATGTCATTTCCTCATTGTGGAGTAATATGATGTTAAAGTAATTAATATTTTAGATTGATTTATAGGCTACACATCTATTTAACTCGTTTAGCATGATCCTTTGGTGATTAGCAGCAGTCCAATATGGTTATCCACTCAGATTCAGTTGGTGTTTAGATCTAGCAAAAGGGGCTGAACAGAGTTTCAAATTAGTTGTATGAAATCCTTACATGTAAAATAAATCTGAAGTATTATTTAAAGATTCTAATATGATTATTCAAGCTTATGTTCCCTCAACTTGATACAGAAACACTGTGAATTGCTTTACATCGAGATAATATGCCTTAGTCCCTTAACGAAGCATTCTTTATTTATGCTGTCAATCTCAGTTAAGCATGGTCTAGGTGTTAATGTACTTGTTTAGCCAAATGGGTCTTGGGTGTTATTTGGCTAAATTTGTTGATGTTAACTATTTGTTGTATGTTAATCTTTGTTTTGATTAGTTATGATCTGTGTACTGAGTTGTTATAGTTGATTAGGCTAGTTGTAGTATGATATGATTCGAGCATAGTTAGCTTCTAGATGTTGTTGCTAATATGTGTCAACTTAGTGTTTAATTTGAGCATATAATCTAATCCTGCACTGTGTTAGATATGGCTTCTGGCAGGTTAAATATGATGAGTGGTTTTGTAAATAATCTAAAAGCACTAGATATCCTGCCTGTCTTCTATGCTGTTATGCCCTGTTTAAGTTAACTACGTCCAGAAGTTTATCCATTTTTGCCTCATTGCTGGCTAATCTGACCCCTTTCAGTAAATGATTAATAAGGATTCATGCTTGCATCGATTTGCTCTCATTTTATGCATGAAGGATCCTGTTCTAGCTTTGTTTGTTTATCTAAAACATAGGACCGAAGGATTTGTCTGTTGTGCTATCCCTTCTTGGCAGTATGATCAGTACATTCCACTAGTTTATCTGTCTTAACCAGCACATGAATGGATTCTTCAGGCTGTTTTAAACATATCTATATTTGTTTTCTTAAGACTAGGCTGCTGATGCTTGCAGCCATGGCATAGTTTAGCTTTCATCTGAGAGAAGGCGAATATAGTCCCCTTATTTCAATAACAATGACCCTGAAAGCTGCCATGTCAATTTACAACAAAGTTCACCTATACGATTATTAAAGAACGAACATCTTCACTGCCTCTATTGTTATTATTATGGAACAAAGACCAGACCAACATACACAGATAAATAGAGATGAAAAAAAATAGAGTGGATGTTGACGTTGTTGTTGAAGCTAAAAAAAGGGGCATATTTTTCATGTACCATGATCCAATAGTTTCTAGGAAATTAGCATGAATCCAAGGGTTGTTGATTATGCGTTACAAAATAATTATTGGGTAAACAGAGAGAGGCAACCACGATATATATATATATATAATCTACTGAATTGTTTTTAGTTTTACATTCTTATATATTTAACCTTATCGATTGTATACTAATCTCTCTTTCTTTCATTTTTTTTTTGCATGACCATCGCATATGAGTCCTAGGGACTCGTTCCTCTTCCGCATTCGGCGTTGGGCTAAAAGCCCAACATGACTCCTCTCGTGTCCAGCCCCACAGCAGCCATTAAAAAAGTTATTGGGCCGAAGCCCAACAGCAGTCCTTGAACGCAGCATTAAAAAAGTGGGCTGAGCCCACTTCCACTAGCAGCACAATCAGCAGTCCGAAAGTGGGCTGAGCCCATTTTTGATATCATCTGCTCCCTTATTTCATTTTTTATGCATTTGATTTGTATTTGTGCAACTAACATTTTACTTGTTTGTTTCTTTAGCTAAATGAACCTTAGTAGATTAGTATAGAATTTAGTTTTAGTTAAAGGGTAGTTAATTTGAGAAAGACTAATTAATTCCATAAGCTTCATTTTTCTTTTATGTCAAAACTATTTATAGCATCTAACATTTATTTTATTTATTAATTCGCAAATAGCGTAATTATGTATTTTGAGTTAATGAAATCATATTTTATTCTTACTATTATATACATTTCAAAACGTCACTAATACACAAATATAAATTCAAATATATTTTATAAACATTGTTTTCAAGATTCATCCGATTATAGATATATATTTTTAGCCAAGTATAGTTAATATAAAAGAAAGAAACTTCATACCCTTTCCATCACATTTTAAAAGAAAACAAGTCTAGGTATTTCTACATCACCATATTGATATAATACAAAGTTTGTATGAAGTTCACATTTTGCTAAAAGGCTATAGGCGAGTTGTTATATTTTTGCAAATCTTATTTTCGAGGACATTACTACATTTTCATTAAGGCTTAGCATGTCCAAGTTTATTTTAAATAGTATTTAAAATCTTCCTTTTATGCAATACATCATATTTTCTACAATTATTATTTCAAATGACATCATTATACTTTCATTTAAAGTCTTAGCGACATTTATAAGTCCTATTTTAAAAATGGCATTCAAAGTTTTCTTTTATATTATATTTTCTGTAAATCTTATTAATATTATTTCCCTTTTAAAACTTTAGCAACATTTGTGAACCATTTTTTAAGCATTATATTACTCTTAGTTAATTAACCTAAGCTTGACCGGATAACCGTAGTTAACGGATTCTGAAGGATGCCTAACCCCTTCCCTTTAGGATAATATAGAGCCCTTACATGGAATCACATTGGTTAAGCAGACTATTAACGAAGGTTCAGTTTTAACTTTACCTTAGTTAACATTTAGGTGTCCTAATTCACCGTTAAATTAATTAGGTGGTGACTCCTTTAAAACAAAATAAATAGGAATCACCAATACGTCATACTCCTAAATCAACCAGGTTGAAAAGGGGTGTGACACCCGATACACCACTTAAGGTTTGCTTTTCTTAGCAACTATCTTTCCTTATCTCCCATGCTTTTAAATTCTCGTTTAGGGTCGTCGAATACTACTCCTCACTCATCGAAATGCCGTATACGCCATGACCTTCATTGCCCTATTCACAGTACATGTACGGGGAATTTCCCAAGGTGTAACATATATGCTGGTGCAAGAAGATTAGCTGATACAACAAATATTACAGCAAAATCTGTGGCTATATTGTATGGTATTGAATTCTGCATTAAAAATGATCTGGTGCCTGTAATGATTGAATCAGATTCTTTGTCCATGATAAACATTATACAAGGAGTATGGGAGATTCCATGGAAGATCAGTATGGAAGTTAGTAAGATCAAATTTTGGAGGAACAAGGGGCTAGTGCAGTTTACTCACATCCTTAGGGAAGGCAATGCACTTGCAGATTTTTCAGCTAACTTGGTTTTTGATTTTGCAGGTACAACTCAGTTTCATTCATTCGCTGAATTGCCAACAGGTGCAAAGAAGATTCTCAATAGTGATAAGATGATGATGATGCCTAACTTCAGATGCAAGGTATACAGAAATAGAGAACCAGACTGAGACACTTATACACATCATAATTCTGTATACAATCCAACAGTTGAAGACACATGGTAAAGTTTTTCAATGAAGTAAAGTTTTCTGCAAAAAGCCTGTTCTGATTGTTGAAAACCTGGTTGGATAGCTAAGGTTATCCTTGTTAGTATGTGGTATTAACATAAATGTTCATCCTGCTAACATGATTTCTTTAGTTACCTAATCCAGTTACAAACATTCAGCATGGCCACAGGAGTAAGATTGATCAAAGATATTGGACAACAAAGGACAACAACGTACTATGAGGAACTTCCTACCGCACCTCTTCTTGAAAGATTTTCGGTGAGATTTGATACCATAGCACCTGGTGAGAGCTTGAGGTGACTGATAATGGCATCAATCCAAAGAAGAAGTGTTCTTGTTTGCAGTTCCTTCATTTTTGTACTTGGCTGTTCTTACAATGCTTAAACTTGTTTGATTTCCTAAGATAGAGTAGTATAGTTTATTTTCAGTTTCTTCCACTTTGTTCTGTAAATATCTTGATTGTTTTTTATGAATAAAGATCCAACAGCATCAGGCTGGTTGGTTTTGCTTGAAAAAAATAATTTATTTTTACATTAGACATTAACTTACTTTAGCCATCTTTGAACTCTATTAGTAAAACTAAACTTTAAACCCTAACGTTCAAAGAATTATTCATTCTTCCCTCTAATTCAAACTTTTCTCTTCTTTACGTGTCGACACCTCTTATGAAAAATCTTGCGTACGCAACTGAGTATTGGGTTGGATTTTTTTAAGTCTGTGGGACAAGTTCTAGTCAGTTTTGAGGTGGAAAAAAGTGGTTTATCTAGTTAGAGTTATTTTGTAGGAAACATGTATAAGTTGAGTCATTTTATTGAAGTAAAAATAATTTTACTAGACAATTTCACTAAGTTGCCTGGTAAGTTTAATATTTACTCGAAAAAACTTATTTGCATGCGGAATTACAACACCAAAACAAATTAACGTCAGGAGTTACTACTATTTAACATGATAAGACCAGGTGTAAGTAATTTTATTTCTCATTAACCATTGAGAATAAATTTAATGGCGTCAAGCTTATTCGATACTAAATTGTATTCTGCTCTTGTGAATGCTTTTAGATAAGCAAAGAGTACTTTTGGGTTCAATTAGAAGCGAAGAAAAGGACCAACATAGCATTCAGAAAAGCATGGGACCCGAAAAAAGGAAATATCTTTTAGTTAAAATATGATGATTTCTTGTTTCCAGGGGCTTTACTTTTGACTTGGTACCATCATATCAAGGAAAATGAAGTTTTATAAGTTACGTCAGATAATGAAGTTTGAAGTTGTTTCATATAGATATCAAGGAAAGATTTGTCGATCTTCAAAGTATTCTTCTCTTCTTTACAATAGCTTTCAGTCTTTCACCTTCTCTTATTCATTTTCATTATTGGACGTGAGGATGAAATTCGGAATTAAGATTTTATCATTTTATGTAAGGCAAATAATAAAAGAAACAAAGATCTTACACTAAACGTACGATTTCATCAACCTACAGCCATGAAAACAAATAACACGGTCCAGGGTTGCACGTGGAAATTGGAGGGAATCATGTCCATGGTATACCATACTATATGCGCAGGGGCGGATCTACTTGTAACACCCCGTACCTTTAACCTAAGCTTTGACCATGATCCTAGACTTACAAAACCAGATAAAGAATGTGGGAATAGGAAATTTCCTCTTCAGCTGTAAGATGGTGGTTTACGCCCATGAACAGTGACCGTATTTCAGTTTACGGGCCGTAAATCAAATCGTAAACTGGTAGTTGAATGTCATATGGTTAAATACAGACCGTATTTCACAATACGGCCCGTATTTCAAATCGTAAACTGAAACCAAGGATTTCTGAGCATTCTGGAATTTGGTAATTTGATGTCAAATGGTTAAATACGGATCGTATTTTAAAATACGGCCCGTATTTCAAAATGTATTTGGAATTTGGGAAAACTTCCTTCATGAAAGTTGTAGAGCTTTGAAATACCTTTCTAACGGTATATTATGGGGGGTCAAACGGACATCTGTGCAAAGAGTTATGGCCATTTTACTGAAGAGAGGCAGTGCTGTCCGTATTTCAAAATACGGCCAGTATTTCAAAATACGGCCCGTATTTTGAAATACGGCCAGTATTTAACTAGGCCGAAAAATGATTTTTTCCAGAACAGTATATATTCATCCATATCAATTCAAATCATTATTTTTCATTCCTTCAAGCCCTAGAACGACTTCCTACCCTCTTGCATCATCAAGAACACCAAGGTAAGCCTACTCTAATTATTCCAAATCAATTCTAATACCTATCCTTGTAATTTAAACAAGAAATTATCATTCCTAAACTAGGGTTTTTAAGAAAACCCATCTCAAGGTTCAAGAATTCAAGATTTTGGAAATCCTCTTTAAAGCTCAAGTCTTTAATTCAAGTTTTGGAGCAATTAAGGTATGTAGAACTTCCATCCACACGTGGGAATCTCTACGTTCTTCCCCATGCTTCGTTTCTTGATATCCATGAAGTTCAAACCCTAGGGCATTAAACCCAAAATATTGGTAGCCCGTATTTATGTATTTATGTACATGAATTTTGTATCTATATTCATTATTGTACTCCTAATCTTCCATTACGGTTATTAGGAACCCTAGCTTAATCCATGAATCATGAATTCTTCCTCATATGTTCTCATTATGTTTATATGAAACTTTATGATTTTATGTAGCAAGTTACAAGCATGTTTTCAAGTCAATTATATATATATATAATTATGAACTATTGTTATTACTCATGAATCAAGAACATGTTTGCAAGACTATGACAAATTATCTCATGAAACCATATTACAAGATATTTCATGAAACTACGTTTACAAGTTATTTCGTAAAATCATGATTACAAGTTATTTCACGAAAATCATGGGCTTCTTAGCCAACTATATTATGTTCATGTTTTGGGAATTGCTTAGTTAACCGAGAAGGCTCAAATAGCCTGAAAATACGTAGCCACCGTAGGATAAGGGTTGTCAGCAAGGAGGCAACACCTTTATTATGCAGTTTGGATCCTTACATGCTTATTATTACTTAAATCTCATATCCTTGGCAAGGTTGTGAGTGTTCTGCTGGTAGGACGCAAGTACCAGACCATGTTGTCGGTTATACTATAGCCTTCCCCACGTTACAAGCAGTTTTACATACATGTATTTCCATTAATTTACTGTTTTCAGACTTTACTCACGTTTTATGCTCATGCCCAAGTTACATTCAGTTTCAGTTCATGTCCTATACCTATACTGTGTCATGTTCTTCATTTCAGCAGGTTTTACATACTAATACTATTCACCATGTACTAACGTCCCTTTTGCCCGGGGCCTGCACTTCACGGTGCAGATACCGGTTTTCCAGAGCATACACCTGCGCAATAGGATCACTTCAGTTATCAGCTTATTGGTGAGCCCCACTCCTCTCGGGGTTCAACATGGAGTCTGCATTAGTATTCAGTTTATGGTAGTCCAGGGCCATGTCCTGATAGTTAGTATTCAGACATGTTTTAGAGGTTTCATAGACAGATGTTAGTTCACAGAGTCAGTTGTGCATTCATGTTTGCAGACTATTATGTTTTCATGATATTTCATGCTATGATAAAATTTCAAGACTTTATTCCGCAAATTACATTTTCTTGATTCATTTAAATTGCATCATATAGATTATGTTGTTTTGATGCCCATGTTGACAAGCAAGCCATGAGGTTCGCTCGGACACATGCAAGCAAGGCCCGAGTGCCGTGTTACTCCCAGGCCATGGTTCGGGGCGTGACACAGCTTGGTATCAGAGCCCTAGGTTCAAGTGTCTTAGGGAGTCTATGAAACCGTGTCCAGTGGGGTCACTTTTATATGTGTGTGGCGCTCACACATATAAACAGTTGACCACCAAGACATTTAAGATTGTCTCACTTCTTTCAACTCTAGATCGTGCAATAGAGCTGTGTTCTCAGAAATCACTCGAACTCATGTTTGTTTCCCATTCTACCGAATACGCCTAGTCTCAATGGATGAGGAAGATGTAAAGCTAGTCGTTATCGATGTGTTTCTCTCCGATAGAGGCATCAGGAATTATTCTAACTCGTGTCATGAAGCTTAGAGTAGTAAGTAACATTCTCTTTCCATCGAATTCTAAACGTATCGAATGCGTAAGCGGCGAGAAGGAAAATTCGAGACCCAAGACTTACCAAATAGTGCATGGTGTGTTTATCAGGTGATAATACCCTTTTAAAAACAAGTTTCGGCATGGCAGTATACATAGGTTATATACCTTACAGAATAAGTTTATTTGGATCATCTAACCATGGAGCTACCATATAAGGGTGATGGTTCATATTTAAGACCCCACGAGGTAGGATGTTATGAAGTTAACCGCAGCAGGCATAAATTATCCACGGTAGTTTTAAGTAGGAAATAACCTAAGAGCCAATCACCTGTAATACTAGAAAGTATCGACTTTGTTTTTAGGATATATATATTTTTGTCATATGATCTATGCACATGACTAAGAAGGGACTGATGCGATAAGAAAACCACGAGCAGACGATATAAATTTTTGTAGGGTTAGTTTTAAATTATTTCAGCTTATTCAGATCAGACCTAGAGAGTATGACGTTAGTAAGCTCCTAAAAGAAGCAGATATTACTATGAGATAAAAGATATGACAATTCTCTCTTAGGTTATGTGATTAAATATTTATCCCTGGTGTATAGTATGATATAAATTTTGAAAGTGTATAGAGAGTTTGGGGTTAGTTGATCCAATTCCTTGTTTAAGACAGATGAAATTTCCCTAAGTGTGATCCATGTCTATAGTTCAGAAAGATAGTATACAACTCCAGAATAGAGTCAGATAAGGAGGAAAAGTTAGAAATAACCTTATGCTTCACTTTAGTACTCTGAGAAGAATTAGAGATTATGATGCTAGTAAGTGGTCAACAGAAGCATAGTGAGTAAGTTTGAATAGACACAGTGAATTAGAAAATTTCAGCAGAGTTAGTAGAAGTACGATTTGAGTTACTTAGTCAAGTTAGCACTACTAAGGTAACTGCCTGAATACACCGAAGGCGTGTTAGAACCCAAAGGGTTTAAGATAAATTTGAGGTATAGAAATTGGTGAAAGAACAAAAACATCTAAGCAGTAAGAGAGCAAGCTACAAAAGAAGAGTCTTTAAGAGTTATCAGAAAAGAGTTTTCCCCAAGACTGACAAAGCTAGCATGCGAGTTATGTACATTAGAAACCCGTTCATTTAAGTAATCCAGTTTTCCCTGTAAGTAAGACTTTCTTGAAGTAAGCGGAAGAAATGAGTCGTCAGTATTTTTGAGGAGATTAGCAGAGCCACTAGATGACCACTTATCGCTAACTCGAGAGATCCACAGGCTTTAAATGTTAAGTTTTGAACTAAGGGGGAGATTGTGTGATAAGGTACCGATATAGATTATGTGTTTCGTAAGTTGATAGGTGTTGAGGAGATTATGTTAGAGCATCACAGTTTTATGAACCCAAAATAAGATGCATAAAATGTGATTTTTATCATATTGTTGAGATCAAGTACTAGGTAATTATGTTATAAGATAAAGTTCTAGAGCGAATAGTGGGTTTTAAGGGTATAACGGTTCCAATTCCAGAGTAATTCATGTACTATGTGGTACTAATGCCCAGACGTACTCTACTCGTGCCTTTCGTACCCATATCATGCCCATGTTAGAGATTGATACTCTGCGTTTAAGATACAAGAATTAAGACTTCATACGATAGTAAGGTATGCAAGGGAATGTCCTTTCATGTTTCGCACATCAGGTGTGCTCGTGTCTAAAGTTAAAAAAAAAAAAACCGCATTCAGGTCTCACGTATTTGTCATGCTTTTATACTCATGTCCATGTTCTAGCATCTAAGTTCTTTTCAAATCTGATGATGATCTTGACCCCTATGATTATGTTATCCATGTTACCACATACTCGTGCCCCAATTCATTTCGCTATGCATTCCATTTATAATGGTATTGTAACAATGATTTTGTGAGATAATAATGAAGGTGAACCAAGATGGATGTCCTACCCATGCTTCTATGTAATTCATGCTTATGTTCCTTTAGCTAATGTTTTACGATCATGACGACATGATTCCTTTTTTCCTTTCGCTAAGTATCTAGGTCTCGTTATGTTCAAGGTGACTTTCTATCCATGTCTTAGATGCTCGAGGAACGAGTTATACATGCCTATAATCCATTCTTTCATGTGCCTTATTTATAACACGGGCGTTTACTCACGGTGATAAGAGTAAGCTATGTTGAACCATGTCCTATTTTTTCGGTATATCTAAATTCTAAATGTAATGTTTTATCCATGCCTTAGTCTCTGAGTACCCAAGAGTTAGCCTACAACTTGTGCTCTATGCAAGTCAGACTAACGCCTTAGTCTTACTTCAATACTCATGAACTCAAGTCCATACGCCATGGTATGTAGGTACTCATATAAACGCCATATTTTTCATGGTCCCATGCCCATGTCATCCTATTCACGTTTCATGCCATATGAATCACGTTCCCATATACGCATGTTCCATGTTACATCATCCATGTATAATGCACCATGCCATGTCGGTTCTCTAGAGCAAAGTATCTCATGTGAATAGTACCAATAATTCTTTTTCTCTCAGTCCTCTATAATTCGCTCATGAGAATGAGCAAGATGAGCTAAGGAATTCATAATCATGATTAACAGCTAACAAGATAAGCAGAAGTAAGATGCATTCCTATATTCAAATAGATAACTTTTCATATAACCTGTGGTACTTATCTCATGAGTATGCTACTCAGATTCGACGTATTGATGTCATGCCTATGCTAGAGATTTATGAATACCTATGTTAGGATCATATTCTTGTTATACGATTCAAGTCTGTTGCATTCGCATCGAGTTGCGCTTACATTCAAAGCCTAAGTAATACTCCTATCTCATATTACCATGGTGACATACGAACGTGTGTGATTAAGTCTCTAAGTATCCAAATCCTACACGCGCTTAGTATTCAACCCACGTGTTGTAACAATCGTGTTTTCGATATTCAGATCCCATGTTACAATATCCATTTTCACACGTATTCGTATCTCATGACAGTTTAGCACTCATGTATTCATGTCATCCAGTTTCATGTATTTATGTCCCACGTCATGCGTCTCATGCCCAGGTAATCATGTCATGTTCGTGCCTATTTCCAGTACTTCTGTCATTCATGCCTACGGATTTTCTTCCAAACCCCATGCATAGTAATCATATAATCATTCAGCCAATATCCGTGTGTTCAAGCCAGCTCAGTATATATGTTAGCTACATTCAAGATCCAGTAATCACGTTATATCACATCATGCGTATTAAGATACCGTGTGGGTTGTGTGTTGGTACTTTAGTTAGTTGGTAGGCGTTTGAGAAATGTCGTGAGGGTCCGGATTATGAAGGAAGTCCTACCATAAATTTTGTAGATTCCAGAGTTAGTAGCGATTCTTAACCACTAGCCATAAATCGAGGACAAATGTTTCATGATTCTCATTCATGTAGGCGCTACTCAGTTTCATGTTCCCCATGTACATGTTTCCATGTAATCGCGTACTCAGTTCTCATGATCCATGACCATGTTCCCACGTAACCATGTCAAGCTCTTATGTTTTACGTCATGTTTCTTTCATGTTCATGAATTCAAGCCATGTCCAGCCATGTTCTTAACCATGACCCATCATTCGAGGACGAATGATCCCAAGGGGGAGATATTGTAACACCCCGTACCTTTAACCTAAGCTTTGACCATGATCCTAGACTTAGAAAACCAGATAAAGAATGTGGGAATTGGAAATTTCCTCTTCAGCTGTAAGATGGTGGTTTACGCCCATGAACAGTGACCGTATTTCAGTTTACGGGCCGTAAATCAAATCGTAAACTGGTAGTTGAATGTCATATGGTTAAATACGGACCGTATTTCACAATACGGACCGTATTTCAAATCGTAAACTGAAACCAAGGATTTCTGAGCATTCTGGAATTTGGCAATTTGATGTCAAATGGTTAAATACGGACCGTATTTCAAAATACGGCCCTTCTTTCAAAATGTATTTGTAATTTGGGAAAACGTCCTTCATGAAAGTTGTAGAACTTTGAAATACCTTTCTAACGGTATATTATGGGGGTCAAACGGACATCTGTGCAAAGAGTTATGGCCATTTTACTGAAGAGAGGCAGTGATGTCCGTATTTCAAAATACGGCCCGTATTTTGAAATACGGCCAGTATTTAACTGGGTCGAAAAATGAATTTTTCCAGAACAGTATATATTCGTCCATATCAATTCAAATCATTATTTTTCATTCCTTCAAGCCCTAGAACGACTTCCTACCCTCTTGCATCATCAAGAACACCAAGGTAAGCCTACTCTAATTATTCCAAATCAATTCTAATACCTATCCTTGTAATCTAAACAAGAAATTATCATTCCTAAACTAGGGTTTTTAAGAAAACCCATCTCAAGGTTCAAGAATTCAAGATTTTGGAAATCTTCTTTAAAGCTCAAGTCTTTAATTCAAGTTTTGGAGCAATTAAGGTATGTAGAACTTCCATCCACATGTGGGAATCTCTACGTTCTTCCCCATGCTTCGTTTATTGATATCCATGAAGTTCAAACCCTAGGGCATAAACCCAAAATATTGGTAGCCCGTATTTATGTATTTATGTACATGAATTTTGTATCTATATTCATTATTGTATTCCTAATCTTCCATTACGGTTATTAGGAACCCTAGCTTAATCCATGAATCATGAATTATTCCTCATATGTTCTCATTATGTTTATATGAAACTTTATGATTTTATGTAGCAAGTTACAAACATGTTTTCAAGTCAATTATATATATATAATTATGAACTATTGTTATTACTCATGAATCAAGAACATGTTTGCAAGACTATGACAAATTATCTCATGAAACCATATTACAAGATATTTCATGAAACTACGTTTACAAGTTGTTTCGTAAAATCATGATTACAAGTTATTTCAAGAAAATCATGGGCTTCTTAGCCAACTATATTATGTTCATGTTTTGGGAATTGCTTAGTTAACAGAGAAGGCTCAGATATCCTGAAACTACGTAGCCACCGTAGGATAAGGGTTGTCAGCAAGGAGGCAACACCTTCATTATGCAGTTTGGATCCTTACATGCTTATTATCACTTAAATCTCATATCCCTGGCAAGGTTGTGAGTGTTCTGCTGGTAGGACGCAAGTACCAGACCATGTTGTCGGTTATACTATAGCATTTCCCACGTTACAAGCAGTTTTACATATATGTATTTCCATTGATTTACTGTTTTCAGACTTTACTCACGTTTTATGCTCATGCCCAAGTTACATTCAGTTTCAGTTCATGTCCTATACCTATACTGTGTCATGTTCTTCATTTCAGCAGGTTTTACATACTAATACTATTCACCATGTACTAACGTCCCTTTTGCCCGGGGCCTGCACTTCACGGTGCAGATACCGGTTTTCAGGAGAATACACCTGCGCAATAGGATCACTTCAGTTATCAGCTTATTGGTGAGCCCCACTCCTCTCGGGGTTCAACATGGAGTCTGCATTAGTATTCAGTTTATGGTAGTCCAGGGCCATGTCCTGATAGTTAGTATTCAAACATGTTTTAGAGGTTTCATAGACAGATGTTAGTTCACAGAGTCAGTTGTACTTTCATGTTTGCAGACTATTATGTTTTCATGATATTTCATGATATGAGAAAATTTTAAGACTTTATTCCGCAAATTACATTTTCTTGATTCATTTAAATTGCATCATATAGATTATGTTTTTTTGATGCCCATGTTGACAAGCAAGCCATGAGGTTCGCTCGGACACATGCAAGCAAGGCCCGAGTGCCGTGTTACTCCCAGGCCATGGTTCGGGGCGTGACACTACTCAGTGGTGTGGGCACGCCACGCCACCCGCAAGCTTCGGACGAAACTGTATGTATATATAGGTTATATATACATAATGTATAGCTAAACATTAAAGTGGCACCCTAATGACAAACACATGCCGTAGTGCCATTGGTCAAGGGCGAGACTTCGGCCCTTGGATGCACGGGATTGAACCCGCATAACGAGATTCATTTTAGAAAAAAAAATTACAACAAAAATTGACAGCATCAGGAAGCAGCAACGTAAGGTAGAAATCTTCCTTTCTAATCTCTTTCTTTTTCTTTTTAATAATTCGAGCTGACTTAGTTTCAATTATTAGCTATTTATGTTGACTAATTTAATTTATTATTCTTTGATCCTTTTTATTTCTTATTAGTTACTTTTTTTTTGGTTTAGATATATAAACTTAACAACATAAGTTCTTTCTTCTCTCTCATCCATGAAGTGGATCAAAAATGAAGTGCGGAATAACATTGGTGATCAATAATTGAATGATTGTTTAGTATGTTACATAGAGCGTGATGTATTTACAAATGTAAGTAATGATGTCATCATTGATCATTTTCAGAAGATGAAACCTCGTTGAGGACAATTGTAAATGAATGATGAATATTTATGATATTAGTAATATCATTGGAACTTTTATGCTTTTCTCTTCTGTATGTTGCTGTAAACAAATGTTTCATCGGAAAAGACGAATAACCCGAATCAAAGCCCGAAAAGACGAATAATCCGACCTGAAGCCCAAATTGATTGAATGACGCATGGCACCCGGAAACTTCAAATTCTGGATCCGCCTCTGTATATGCGATTTTAAATAATTCAAAAGATGACAAGTGACACTAGTGGTTGAGGAGGATAAGTGAGAACGCTATTGATCCTCTGATGGGGTGGAGTAAATTTTTTTTTTCAAAAGATTATTGAACATACCCACGATTCACGAAATTACATGGAACAACATACACTACTAATTTTTAAGCCAAAATTCCAAAAGGGGCTGTGAACTATATGATAAACCAAAACGGATTTATCGTGTAGCCCTCCATGATTTGCAGCATAATTTTAACGTCTAATAACGTCCGTTGTCTGTCTCCAATTTAAAAAAAAAAATGCTTTGCAAATCGTGGAGCCTTACACGATTTGCAGAGCAATATATATATATTTAAAAAAAAAACTAATAGCAAATCGTGTACTCCTATACGATTTGCAAACCCATTTTTTTTTTAAAAGTCCATTCCTTTTGTATCGTGCACATATAAAGAGGGAAAATGTGCAAATATACCCCTCAACTTTGTGATTTAGAGCACATATACCACTTGTTATAAAAGTGGTGTAAATATACCCCTGCCGTTACAAAATGGTGCAGATATACCCTTTTTGCTGAAGGAATTTTTTTTTAAAAATCATTTACTTTATTTTTTAAATAAAAAATACCATGTTGCTTTAAAAAAAAAGTCTACCCATTTTTTTTAATAGACATATTTTTCTAAAGCCACATGATAATTTTTTTTTTCTGGTGGGTCGGGTCTGGTTTGTTTTAAAAAATGTGTAGATTTTTTTTTTAAATCACTGAGATGTTTTTCTAAACGAACCAGACTCGACTCACCAGAAAAAAATTTATCATGTGGCGTTACAAAAATATGTCTACTAAAAAAATGGGTAGACTTTTTTAAAGCCACATGACATTTTTTTAATTAAAAAATAAGCTAAATGATTTTTTTTTAAAATCTCGTTAGTCAAAAGGGTATATTTGCACTACTTGTGTAAGGGCGGGGGTGTATTTGCACCATTTTGTAACGACAAGGGTATATATACACTACTTTTTTAACGGGTGTATATCTGCTTTAAATCGCAAAGTTGAGGAGTATATTTGCACCTTTGCCCTCTCAAAGACGAAATATAAAACAGTAGTAGTAGTTTTATACATATGTGTCTGAATTGACAATGTATTAGGTCATTTGCCACTATTTGTTAATATTTGGTTCTTGGCATGTGAAAGCAACATTGCAGATCCACAAATGGACAAAGTATGCCTGTGATATTCTTCCTTGTGATCTTTTTGCAGTCTATTTTTTAAGTGTTTCTGCTGGAGAAAGTGAAGAAAATAATCATGACTTCATCTCTTACAAAATGATCATAAGAGAAATGGACTTAAAAAAAAAATCTGGGTTTTCACCTACACGATTTGCTATTAGATTTTTTGTTTTTGTTTTTTTAAAAATATTTTGCTTTGCAAATCGCGTTGGGCTCCACGATTTGCAAAGCAATTTTTTTATTTTTTTTTAAATTGGGGACAGACGACGGACGTTATTAGATGTTAAAATTTTGCTGCAAATCGTGGAGGGCTACACGATAAACCCAATGAATTTATCGTATAGTTCACAACCCCTTTTGGAATTTTGGCTTAAAAAGCATGCCCGTTAGGCGCCGGTGTTCTCTTATTCTTCTTCCTTATAATAGAAAAATTAGGATATAATTTACTACCTTATACTTGAGACATAATAAAACCAATATGATATCATAAGAGTTGCACATGAAGTTCTTAACTACGAATTGGTGCACACATGAAGAAGTTCTTAACTACGAATTGGTGCAAACTTATGCACTTAAAATACAATTTACTAATATCATAATTGATCTTGTTTAGTCATTGATTATCTAAGTAGGCGTTTGGCCATGAAAATTAAATATTTTTCACTTTATTTGAAAGTTTAAAGTTGGAGTTGTGTTTGGTTATAGTTTTTGCAAAGAATATTTGGTTGTTTGAATGTATTGAAAGTGAAAAAAAATTTATAAAGGTTTTAGGTGTTTTTTAAATTCCAAATATTACTTCAAGTTGTATTTTAAATTTTCATGGACAAACATTGATTTCCAAATAAAGTGAAATAATTTTCCGGAAAAAGGTGAAAAATTCTCATGACCAAATGGGTCCTAAACGTGTATTTATAGCTGAGCAAAATCCATCTCTATGGGGTCGTTTTGTGCATGGTATAAGCTGGGATATCCTAGCACTAATTTTGGTGTTAATTTTGTACCATGTTTGGTAAAAGATATAAATTTATCTTGTGATAAATTTATATCTTCTACGAAATAGAGTATAAAATGAAGCACAATCTTAAGGATGTGATATCCCGTCTTGCATTAATATACAATTTTTGAGTAATATATAATTTTTGAGCAACCAACAAATGGTACTTTTTTATGTGTTTAGTCCGAAATGGAGAGAAGCAACATAATTTTCTAATTTCAAGGGAGAAGTACAATCAATTTTTCCAAGGAAGAAGCAAAGTTGTGATGATAACATCAAGTTACAAAACACAATTATTTGTGAAAAGAAGTATAATGCCATTATTTCTATTTCTATTTTTTTCTTCAATCAGTAAAATTTTATAAGTGCATGTGCCTTCGACATTATTGCTCTCGTTTTCTCTTCTGTGAGAGATTTGGAAGGGAGAGTTCTTGTTTGGCAGTGAAAAAGGCAAGAGGGAAAGAGAGAACCTGTAACCATGGTTAAAATAGTTGGGTTAATCAAATAAATCTGGACCATAAATTTTTTAAGAGGACACGTGCAGTGAATTTAACAGCCTACTGGATCAACTGGAGGGATCGGCTACTGGAAAGGAGCCAAACAATCATCTCGTCCATTTTCATAGATGGAAGGTAGATGCGCTACTTGTATATTAGGGTGTGTTCGGTATGAAAAATGTTTTTCAGAAAAATAAGTGGGATTTTTTTTTTCCGGTACGTAAACATAAAATATTATCCTAAAAGCACTAGAATATAATCTAGATAAATACTATAGGGGTGGAAGTGGGGATGGGTGTGAGCATAGGAGTGAAGATGAAGTGCGTTCGAGGATGGAGAGGAGACAATCAATATGAAACAATCAATATGAAATACCACTTGTGGAACTTGTTTTTCTCTACTTCCATTAGGAAAGTCATATTCTTATTTTTTAAAAACTTATTTTCCAAAGGAAAACGTTTTCAAAAATTTTTGACCAACCGAACATGAGAAAATTAGAAAACATTCTATATCGAAAACACCCTTAGTTCTAGATATTTTTCTTTCTTTCTTTAGCCCAAAAAGAATGACTGAATTCAGAGATGTGCTAATGAGAGTTAGTTCATCTAATTTACAAACGGGATACCAATTATTTAATCTCTTTTAAAATAAATTTCATTTACATTATTAAAAAGCTACATAAAATATGTTATAAAATTTCTGTATTAGAAGTATTTAAAAAGTTATAAGCAACTACAGAACTGTTTGACTCCCTAATAAAGTTTCATACAAAATGGAAATAAGGAGTCCGATTGTATTGGTTCATCTTACACGGAGTTATCATTTGGATTAAAGAAAACATTGTCCATTTACATATGTTTTCCACTTGATTTAATCTTTTGCTATCCGGAATTTACTAATCCAATCAATTCGAATTTGTTTCGAATACATTATTTGTTTTCCGGTGAAAACGGATAATCAGTTAGAGATTTGTATTTAATGGGTTTAAAGACAAGTAGGTCGTATTCAATCCCGAAAACTCTCCTTTCGGGGTCAATGTTTGTGATGGCAAGAGTTAGACTGAACGAACTGAGCTTAAGAAATAATTAAAACAAGTAAGATAAATATAAGTTCAAAGGTAAATGATGAGCCCGGATATGTATTGCTTCAGAGAGAAAATAGGAGATAGGTTACAAGAGATGAAGTGAAGATGCCCTTAGCTTAAATGATAAGGTATCTATACAGAAACCAAAACGAGACGTCTCAACCCTAACGGATGACTGATGTGACCCGACTGTACACCCACATGCTGCTCTGCCGCAACACTTTGATCGAGGTTCATTGATATGACCCGAGTAGGTAGGAGTGGGTGCTAGCTGTGGAGGCTCTCTCGGTCCCTTGGAGCACCCCGTTGTAGAAATTGGCCCAGACAACGATTTTACCCACTACAGATAGTCCCCCACTTTCCGGGGTTACCTTAATTGTAAACCCGAGAAGTGGAAGAGCCCATTGCTTTTAACCTTTGTGTGGGGAAACCCTCGAGACGTCGCGACTTATTTTGTCAGGATTTTGAATTTAATGCGCTTCTTCTCTCATTCGATGGCGTTTTTTCCCTTTGCACGCGTTCTTTTCCTATCAGACGCTATTGGCCACGTGTTCCATTCTCAACCTAGCCTTTATGTGGGAGATCGCTCCTTCACAAGGATGACGAAATCCTTCCTTCGAGATATGAGCATCGCCCCACCGAGGGTCACGCTGCCTACTCTTTCAACTATCTAACTACCTGCAATTCTCCTCCAAAGAGCCATTTCCCTCTCAAACCTATCTTTTTCCAGAGAAACCTCTTGCAATCTTCTTTCTTAGGATACCATCAATAAACCTTAATCATTTTCTTTACCCTCTCTTACCATGTCTTCCGATTCATCTGTCGCTGGTGGTGCCACCACCTGATCCCGGGCGGCCGAAAATGGTGATTCCGAGGTCTCCATCTAACAAGTTTCGATCGACCATTCTCCGGCACATAAGGCGTCGAACGGAAAGGCCTCAGCTTCGACCGCTGCCCCCCAACAGGCAAAAATGTTTATCCCCGAAAAATGATCGACCAATAAAGATCTAGCTATGCGCTGTCACGACCCGACTAGGGGCCGCGACGGGCTCCCGGTGCTAGCCCACCCGGGCACCCCTTAGCGTACCTTTATACTTACATCTAGGTGAGCCACATACTTAATCATACATTTCTATTCATCAATCATACTAGTCCCATTGGACAACCATACCTTTATATCATCATTGGCATCTATGCCTTATCAATGTACATAAGCCGACAAGGCTAACAAAATGATATGCAAAATATAGGCCGACAAGGCCAAACACATCTAACCACATACACATGTCTACGAGCCTCTAAGGAGACTATGTCATATCATATAGGCGGAACAGGACCCCGCTATGCCCATAATTATGTACACAGAAGAATCAATACCCAAAAGCTATAGCTCCGAATGAAATGGAGCTCCGCTATGAAGTCCCTGAGAAATGTAGCTATGAATCAAGTCTGTCTCCCTGGGCACCTGCGGGCATGACGCAGCGTCCACAAACAAAATGACGTCAGTACGAAGAATGTACTGGGTATGTAAAGCATGATCAATATCAATATAGGAGCATAATAAGCAACATGAGAAATAGCATAAGATAGGAGATAGTAGAATCATTGTTATAAGCACTTACTTGTTTGTCATAGGGACTTTTATTTCTAATGCGAGGTTGTGTACATACATCTGTATCCGTATCCGTATTCGTATCCGTACTCAGTTACATTACGTCCATAATAGTATTCATATACATAGTCTTATTCATATTCATATCCGTATCATGTTCGTATTCATACTCATATCTATATCATGTACATAACCATATCATATACATAACATTTACATAGCATGCCCGACCACGAAGGTTCGGTGTTTCATACATACTTAGCCAACCAAGGCTCAAGGTTACACATACCTGGCCCTACCAAGGCTTCAGGGTTTATCTGTACCATCTGCAGAGGTGTGCGCGCGTTACATAATTATATACATATTCTACCCGGCCTTATAAGCTCGGGGTTCCATAATAGTCATACATAGATACATATACACACTAGCTCATAAGAATCTTTACTATTATCATCACTATCATCATCGTCATCGTCATCGTTATCGTCATCGCTATTACCATTATAGTCGTCATCCTTATCATTCTCACTATTATCGTCATTCACTACATCTATCTTTATAGGCTTACTCGTCATATGAGGAACTTAGTACAATCGTAGCATATCGAGAATCATGAGCTTAATAGCTCGAAGGATAGAATCATTTGAAGGATATCATAGACTTATAGAAGATTTAGATGATTGGCCCAAGAACCATGCCCTATGAAAGAAGGGTTAGCCTTACATACCTTTCCGTTCAACTATTTACCACTTGCACGTTCTCCTTCAATGCTCACGTTTTTACCTTCATTAGAGTTATACTATCATTAGAAAATCAATAGCTAGCATACACAACTAACACTAGAGAAAATTGGACAGCATCTCCTTTATTTATACGACATTCCCCCATATCGCGTAGCAACTCCCAAACGTCAATAATACATTCACAATATCATAACAATAGTCCTCATTCATCCACATTATCTATATTTCTCACTTCGCTTCTATTCACCTATATCCATGGTCATAACACATGACTACGTTCATTCACATACATTTCCTATCCCATGTTCTCAACATCATTTATAACCTATTTATATCACAACACATCAAGAATCATGATTCAATTCAAGCTATTACTCAAAATGGCACTATTCCACATTCATGACCCATTTTTCTATATCCTTCTACAATCCAAGTATTTCAACTTTCAAATACCTTAAACAACATGGAAATATCATAAATCTTACCTTAGATGTTGTAGGAACAAGCCTTGGGGCGTAATACTTCACTTGAGCAAAAACCCTAGTTTATCTCCAATGAGATTTCTTGACTTGGATGATCTTTAATGGGTTTCCTCACACTTGATTCACTTAGTTTATGTTGTTGATCACCAATACTTCTTGAATTCTTGTGGAATAAATGTAGAGAGATGTTTTAGAGAGAAGGGGTGTGATATGGAAAATGAAATGAAATAAAACTTGGATCCCTTATTTAATGAACCAAATCTGTCCCGACCAGATATACGGTACGATCGACGGAGCGTCGATCTGATCGTTGAAGTCGTTAAATTTCCAGTAAGCAACCTTTCGTTTCCTTTCATTCTATGGTGAGAAGGACGGTCCGTCGAACTGAGCGACAGAGCGTCGATCTGATCTGTCGAATGGTCTTCGCGCTAACTCGATTCTACGGCACAATCGACGAATCATCGGCCCGTCCGACGGTACAAAGAACGACCGTCGAGCCCCCCTTTCGCAGAACTACAGTGAAGTTTTATTTGACGAACTTTTCTCCCTTGCCTTTAACTTCTTTGGAATCTTAATTAGAATTATTAAGCATCCCTTCTTACTTTTAGGGACATCATGTACACCTTAACTCACATTAATCCATTCACCGCTCAGCAACCCAAAGTTTCGAGGTGTAACATGCGCGGTACTTCTACTGCACCGGATCGTGAAAAAGACTGGCTGGCGTACGTGTATCGCACCTCCGTTAGCAAGGATAGCCTTAGCCAAGTCAAGAGGGACTGCGACTGGAAAGATATCGAGGTGCTCCTCCTAACCAAGGAGGGGAACATTACTTCCCATCGACCCAGATATTCTTTCGTTCATACATATCTTTTCTCCTTGAGGTTCAGTGACCACATTGATCCCGTGATTTTGGAGTTTCGCCGTAAATACCAAGTGTGCTTGGCCCAGGTCAGACCGGCGATCTGGAGTATGGTAGTGTGCCTCAGGTACTTTTCTACGCAAGTTCAGGAGGATTTTACTCTCTCTCCTACCTGATCCATCTCTACTCCCCGAAAATCTTTAGGGCCGAGGTTCTCCTTCTAGCCCGGTGTGGTCAGAACGCGATGATTACGAGCATCGATGATGATTTTGATCGGGGATGGATAGAGAGATATATCATCATAGCCACTGTGTATTTAGTCAAGCCCCCGGAGGTTCCCATACTCGAACGATGGAACCATAAATGTAAGCGCTTTTTTTTTAACTCCCTTGCCCTCTCCAATCTATGTTTTAATGTTGGTCATTGATTTTATGCTTCCCTATTCTTTCAGCCGCCCCGTGGACACCGAGTTTAATATCGGATCTACCAAGGTGGGTCTGAAAAATCCTTGACTTCTCCTCTCCCAGCATCAGGGTATGGAAAGAGATTTCAAACAGGAACAACTGGAGGGGAAAGAACCACGGGCTGCCCAAGGGGTCAGCCGTTCATCCTTTGGCTGATGTGTACGAGGACCCGGCCGTAGCGTCTAACAAGTGCTACTAGCTGCTTCTGCATCCCTCCAAGGGCGAGGGAATGCCCCAGTAACCCGAGCGAAAAAGGCGTCTTTGCGTCCCTCCCCTTGCTCAAAGAGAAGTAAGCAAGCTAATGCTGGTAGGGACGGTCCGAGTTCAACTTTGAGGACCCTAGCCACTCTCCAGTGGCAATAGACTTGGAAGCTGATGCCAGCGATGAGGAGGAGGATCCGACTGCGAAACTTGTCCTTAGAAGGAGGGCCTCTTAGGAGGTCACCACTGAGGCTCTTTTCGAGGAGATGGAATTAGCTCCAATGATAGGCTCTGTCTGCCGTCCTCCCTTTGTTCCCTCCAATGCCAGAAGTGGAGCTTTGGGCTCGACCTTGTCCCATCTCTTTCTTTATCTTCCCGAGGGCCTCCCTCATCGGTCCCCCCTCGGCCGAATCTTCAACCCTGGGGCTCAGCCCGTAAGAGGAGCTCTGATGATGCTCGAGGAGTCCCGAGAGGAGGTTTGCTGATCACCTTCTCGGTCCCGATGTGCTACCCCTCAGCCTTTCGCCAAGTCACCGTGTCTGTTCCCTAAGAGTGCGACTTGCTTTCCCTACCGGTGGGTGTTGCAACTTATATGAGGACTTTGGCCACAGAGAAGGATAGGAGGAAGATGAACGCTGTGTTAGCTGACTGCCTTTTCAACGCTGGTGTCCATGCGGCCGCCCAGGTATTTAGTGACTTCTCTTTTTCCTTCTTTAGTCTTTATTCAGCTTTTGATGCCACCTCATGACTTTAAATGTGCCATTTTTCTTTTCAGTCCGGCCTTCTGACGATAAAAGGCCTTTCGCGCAAAGTAATCGAGGAGAGGGAAAGGTTGGAGGAGATCCAGAGGCTACAGGAGCGTATTCCCGACTTGGAGGTCAAGTTAGTTTCGGTCGAGGAGTTAGAGACAACGCTGGCTTAGTCGAAGCAGGAGAGAAAAATTCATAGTGAGGAGGCCTGTTACACCCCGTAGTTTCGTACGTGAAAATTTATAAGTGTTGGACGTTCTAAGTATGGATACGAGAGTTCCCTTCAAGGATATATGATATTATACCAACTAATCCTATGGTCATGACGGTTTACGTTCATATAATAAGCTATGGGAAACTCCGGGACCAAGTAAATCGAAGAAAATAAATTTGTTGAAAACTTTGGAAAAAAGAAGTTAACGGAATTTTGGGTCAACATTGGAGGGGTATATCTCCTAGTATATTAAGAGTTTTAAGGTGTTTCAAAATCCTAAAATGAAGTTCGTCGAGTCTAGTTTACAACGCAACTGTTACACCCCGTAACTTCTGTATGTTGAGATTCGTGAGGTATTAGCTAGTCAATTGCATACATGAGAGTTATTGTCGAGAAGATGCAAGATCATAAGATCACGTGTTACGATTATAAGAGTTAGATTCCGCGTAATAGGTTATAGGAGGATTGAAAAACCAGTAAACTAAGGAGATTAAGCTTCCGAGGCTTTGAAGGAAAGTTGGGCAAGGTTTGGTACGGAAATTTTGGTCCAAATGGAAGAAAGAATATGTTTTAGTATATTAAGAGGTTTGAAGTGAAACAAAAGTCTAAAGTGAAGTTTTGGAAGTCTAGTTTCCAACGCAACAAACCTCTCCTCAATCGGACATCGGGGTAAGGAGACATGGACGTTACAAGTAGGTCTGGCAGACCAGGAAAATGGTCTGCGCGAACGCGCAGAAGGCCAAGGGCCAATACAGCGCGAACGCGCCATTACGACGCGCGAACGCGCTGAACAAAGTTTGAGGCCCAGATTCGAGATGAACCCTTAAGCCAAATATGAGCATAAGCCCTCCAAAAGGGCGATTTAAGGAAACGTTTTCGGATGATCTGACTTGGAGGGGCCTAAATGATATTA
>NC_083339.1:46724410-46808114 GCF_019175385.1 Lycium barbarum | reverse complement strand
TTCGAGATGCTGAGGACACTGAGGATAATACATGCTTCGGATACAGAGTCGGTAGAGTTGAATTCATATAGATTGTGAGATGTAGCAATCCAGTGGTATAACGCTTGGATATCGTCAAGGGGAGTAAATGCACCTCCCCCAGTTTGGCAAGAGTTCACCGAAGCATTCCTACGACATTACTTACCACCGGAGGTTCGACGGGCTCGAGCCGATATGTTTTTGAATCTCAAACAGGGAAATATGAGCGCCCGGGAATATAGTCTCCGTTTTAACTCTTTAGCCAGGTATGCCCCAGCCATGGTGGCCGATATGGGAGATCGTGTACATCGGTTCGTGAGTAGGTTGGGGCCATATTTAGTTAAGGATTGCTTGACGGCTTCACTCCAGGATGGAATGTGTCGCACCCTAATATCCCTAGGGTGTGATGGGCACCCGACCCCATATCCGGAGCCGAGCGAACCCACAGACTCTTATTACATACATAATTTCTTCGGGCTCTGAAATCGAATAAAAGTGAAATACATAGTAAGCTTTCAAAATCTTTCTTTTATCGATGTTTTTGAATCAGACAAAATCTGTAATCATATAGAGTTTATCACATAATACGGAACGACATATCGGCTGATGGAGCCGCTTACAAAACTGACATACTATACCCACGACTTTGTCTGCAAAGTCTCTAACGTCAACCCAGAAAGCATATCATACAAACTCTGGATCAGCAACACTCCAGGAGCAAATGGAGCTTGCCATCTCCACTGGGACATCTTCTACAATAGCTTCAACTCATCTGGGTGTACCTGCGCGGCACGAAACGCAGCCCCCGAAGAAAGGGGGACAGTACGGAATATGTACTGAGTATGTAAAGCATGAAACACAGAAAACAGAACCATATCCGAAGCAAATAGTACAAGAGTGAGTACATTATCCAGATTACCAAAGCACTTATTTTCCAATCACAAATCGTGTATGCAGAGGTCTTATGTCAGAAATGGTGCAGATCCAGAATATCAGAATGTTCATTTTTCAGACACAAATCATGGATGCCGATATCTTATGTCAGAAGATGTACAGAAGGTACCGAATGTCAAAATGCTTACTTTCCAAACACAAATCATGCATGACAGAATCATATATCATATATGCATATAACGTGCCCCGGCCCTCCCGTGAGGGACGCGATAAATCATATATCATATAAGAATATAACGTGCCCCGGCCCTCCCGTGAGGGACGCGGTGAATCATGTATCATGTAGGTCAATATCATGTATCATCTATGCATATAATGTGCCCCGGCCCTTCCGTGAGGGACGCGGTAGATCATATATCATGTAAACATATAACGTGCCCCGGCCCTCGGTGAGGGACGCGGTAAGTAGAATCATATATGTCCACATCATGTATCATGTATGCATGTAACGTGCCCCGACCCTCTTTTGCGGGACGCGGTGAATAAATCATGTGCCATCCTAGCCACCACCCCGTCATCACATCATAATGTCATCCTATCATATACATAACATGCCCCGGCCCGCAAGCGAGATGGACGCGGTGAACAATGCAGAGAAATACGCACAAGAACATACCCTGGCCCGGGACGCAGTGAATGGACCTACTGAGAATTGCACGAACAGTGTAGTGCGAAACCATATGCACATAAATCAAGACTCAATAGATACATACACTTACCGACATCTGATGGCTCATAAACAAGTATCGGGTCAATCTGAATTAGTATAAGAAAGTTATAAGCGTTTGAAGTACAGAACGTTCTGTGAACATTTCAGAAGCCGTTTTTGGAAAATCAAAGCAACAACCATATCAAGTACTTTTCAGATATCGTTATGGATCAAATTAAATATAACTCTTGGAGCCATATGTACGTGAAAGTTACAGACATTTTTACCACAAAACTTTTACGAACATTTCAAAGTAAATCCGAGATCTTTTACGGAAGTTAGGGACATTAAAACTTACAGATCTCTTTTAGAAACACAATTCTTTCAACTTATCTCGTTATTCAGTCATATAATAAGCTCGATCATATCAGACTTACTTATATCAGAAGTGAATCAAAATCGTAGACAACCTCGGAAACATATCAAATAGATCTTCGGAAATCATGGATACATATCAAAAAGGTGAATACGAATCATAAACAAACTCAGAATCACAGAACAGAATAACCCCAAGATGCACATCATACCTTATTTGGCTCTAGGACATGCCAAAGAAAGAAAGGGTAAGCCTTACATACCTGTGCCACGCCCTATTAGCTATGCTTAATTGTCCAAGCTCGTTAGTCTACATTCAAAAGAATTCACACAATCATTAAACTCATCGTCACACACACTTGTCTTAGTCTTTCAAATAAATTTACTTATGATCTGCCAAAATTTTGGCAGCATTTCCCCTGTAAATACACCATCCCCGAGAGTCTAACTCGGCCAAACATTCAACAACAATACCAACAATCATATCTCCAATCTTCAACATTTTACTCAAAATGCATTCTAACATTAATAACTTGTTTTACATAATTCAACGGCATTTCATTTAGGTTCCAACCGATTATCACAACACAATCCGCAACCTTCCAAATTAAATAAAAACATCAATAAGACATTCCTTACTTTCAAATTCATGAACTAGATCAACGACCTACACGTCAGCAACTTCCTTTCAAGTTACCAAACCATCATTTTCAACATAGAATCCACATCGACAACTACTAAAATGTCAAGTAGAATCAATTCACCATAACTTACCAACCCCCCCCCCCCCCCCATCATTTGGCCACAACAACTACATGCATATTTTCATGAATTTCCACTCATTTCTATACGTCACAACAACAACCAACATACCTCATAAAATTGACCCATTCTTTCTACACAACATCATACATACACTAGGTGGTTATGGGAAATTATATGATTTTAGTATAAATTTTATATGATTATGAAAGTGAGATTCTAAATGTGAATTATGGTTGTTGTTAGTGAACTTGGAAGAAAACAATGCGATTTGGTAGTTTCGTTGCATTTATAGAAGTTTCGAATGGAATATGTAATTGGCGGAATGGCTTGAATCCTTGAATATTGTTTGAAATACTATTGAGATATGTTTGAGTAATCTTGAGTTAGTTAATGAATTTGGAAAATATTGATATTAGTTGGATAGTGTGAAGTTGGAATGGAAGTGTTACATTATGTAGAAAGGAAGAAAAATTTATGTTAGAATGCGTTTTGTTGTGATTTTTATGATTGTTGTTATTATTGTGGTTGTTGTTGTTGATATTATGGCCGAGCAAATACTCGGGGATGTTGAATTTATAGGGGAGATGCTGCCGAAATTTCGGTAGGCAAGTATAGATTTAAACTTGAATTCTTAAAATCTTGAAATTCATATTTGGTAATTCTGACCAAATGTAGATTCTGGAGCAAACGGTACTTGAGTTTGGGCCACCGTAAGGAGAGTTAAAGGTATGTAAAGCTATCCCTTTCTTTCTTTTGGCATGTCCTAGATATACTAGGTTGAGATTTGAGCCTCGGAGGTTATTCTGCTCATAGAAATTCGAGTCTGAGTTTGGGTACTATTCATTCAATATAATTGAACTATAAACCTTATGTCTTGTTGGAAAACTGTTCAAACATCCATAACTTGTGCAGACGTGATAGAATCGCTTTGAACCCTTCGTGGATGACTCTATAGTGTCTAACGTTGTAATTTATGTCAGCCACCTCGACTTGACCCGAGGTGGGCCCACTAGTCCCGAGACTTCCTTCGTTTGTCTTACTTGAGCTATTTTTGGTATGATATAAAAAGAGGACTTTTGTCTATGAATTTAAGGGTCCGTCGATTTGCTCCATAAGTTATTTGAAAGCTCCTTAATGTGAATGATACTAAATTTTCAGAAAATGGCTTATAAGGTATTTTTCGAGAGTTTTATAAATTTAAAGGCTCATATCTTTTGTATACTAATTCCGAAAGACTCGATACTTACTTTAAGCTTCCTGATCTCGATATATATATATATGTATATGTATTTATTAGTCGAGTCTTGGAAGTTAATTGGGTATATGCATATGGTTTCCGCACTACTCTGCTCGTGCCTATTACCATGATATCGTTCGCCGGTTCCCGGGCCGGTTTTGTAATCGTGCGTACTATGATATATTTGGCAGTATGATGTGTTACGATTCCCGAGACCTCGCCATAGGGCCGGGTTCCGTTTATGGAGTTATGTTGTGATATGGCTTATGACATGCTGTGATGATATGATATGTTGTGATGATATGTTATGTTCGGGGTTGTTCGGAGATTTGAAACCTTCTGGAGTATGCTGTGTTGTGGCACCAGCGTCGGAGTGGTGACCACGTTCCTGAGCCTTATGCATGATTTTTATTTGCATTTACTTATATTCGCAGTACGGACCTTGATGTACTGACTCGTTATTTACTCCCTGTATTCTTTTATGTCGGCTATGGTTTGGATTTCTATACTCTATGCTTTACTCAGTACATCTTTCGTACTGACCCCCCTTTCTTCGGGGGGCTGCGTTTCATGCCCGCAGGTGCAGAGGTTCGTGATTCTCCACTGTAGGCCACACTTTCTGCTACTACAGAGTGCTCCTTTTGATTCGGAGCCCATTGTCACAACCCATCCCCGTAGGCCGTGACTAGTGCCCGAACTGGGCTCCTCTACGCGCTCATTTACCAAATTCAGCATACAGACGACTCGTATATAAATGAATATCAGACATGGCTCCACACTGGTGCCTACAACCATATATACTGCATAGAAGCCGGCAAGGCTATCATACTATACATAACGTACCAAAGCATACATACATGCAGCCGATAGGGCTGCCACGGCGGATGGGCCGCCCAAACGCAATTCACACAACGCGTCCAAACAAAACTGTACATTTCCCACGTCTATGTCTACAGACCTCTAGTACGGAACAACAGAATCAGATGGCGGGACAGGGCCCCGCCATGCCCTGAATAAACATAAACATATATATCAGAAGAGTATGTACCCAAAACGTCGGCTCCGGAACAAAGGGAGCACTCCGAACAGCAAAAGGGAAATCCTACGCCGGTGGGTCACCAAAATGTGAATCTGTACCTGCGGGCATGAAACGCAGCCCCCGAAGAAAGGGGGTCAGTACGAAAGATGTACTGAGTATGCAAAGCATGAAATACAGTAAACGAAGACATAACTGAAGTAAAATGTACAGAAGGTGAGCACAATAGCCAAAATACCAAAGTGTTGCATCTGACGTACAAATCATACATAAAAAGTTCCGGAAGACAAATACGGCAATCAAAATTTCCAAAATACTTTGCTTTCCTTTGAGGAACATTTCCGACTGATACACACAAAAAATCAACACACAATTACCGCGGCCAAGAGTCCAGCGGTCACTATCACACATACCGCGACCAGGTGTCCAGCGGTTAGCATCCCAAACCGGACATACCGCGGTCAGGGGTCCAGCGGTCAATGTCGCAGATACCGCGGTCAGGGGTCCAGCGGTCAACATCACATAGTGCGGCATACCGCGGTCAGGGGTCCAGCGGTCAATACCACACAGTGCACACAATAATACAAGTGCCAACTTTATTACTTTCCAAACATAAGTCACACATGCCAGAATCATGCATCACACAAGAATCGTATATCAGGAAAAATACAGAAGGTAAGTACCTTATCCAGAATATCAGAATACTTACTTTTATATCATACAAGAATAGCTCAAGTGAGACAAACGAAGGAAGTTTCGGAACTTGTGGGCCCACCTCGGGTCAAGTCGAGGTGGCGGATATAAATTACAACATTGGACTTTATGCAGTCATCCATGAAGGTTTCAAAGCAATCCGAATACGCTTGTGGAAGTTATGAATGTTTAGACACTTTTCCAACAAAACATAAGAATTATAGTTCAATTACATTGAACGAATAGTATTCAAAATCAAACTCGGGTTTCGATGGACAGAATTGTTCCCGAGGCTCAAGTCTTGACCTAGTATACATAGGACATGCCAAAAGAAGGAAAGAGTGAGCTTTACATACCTCGTACGCACTCCAAACTAACTCAACTCAAGCTAATCCAACCTACGCCTCGGGCTCCCCAAGGTCTACAAATACGTCAACGAGTATTACACATTAGCCATCGGCACTAGGCAATTTATTCCAAACTAACACTTAATTCTAGAGTAATTTGGGCAGCATTTCCCCTGTAAATAGGCCTATCCGAATTTCCAACTGCTCTCCTGTTGACACAGAAATACCAACAATAACATATGGACACAACCATATCTTCAATTCTTTTATTTCAACAAGAACAACAACATATCAAAACAGCCCCCAACTATAACATAACGATGCCCGAAATTCTAACGAACACTTACAACACACCAAGCAGCCCATATACACTTTTTACACCTTATTTCATGCAATCTTTTCAGCAAA
This sequence comes from Lycium barbarum, assembly GCF_019175385.1. Taxonomy (NCBI): domain Eukaryota; kingdom Viridiplantae; phylum Streptophyta; class Magnoliopsida; order Solanales; family Solanaceae; genus Lycium; species Lycium barbarum. The sequence goes on along the minus strand of NC_083339.1, from coordinate 46,801,632 downwards.
TTTCAGGGAAATACAACAGCAGCCACACGACAATTTTAACTCCAACTCTAACCATTAAATTCCTTCATTATCATCACATAATCCATGATTACAACAACCAAAATATTAATTCAAATCAGTCCATCAAATTTCAATTAAAAATAGCCCCTACGGCATTCAACAACATTTCAACATCATTCCAACATGCGTGCAATTCATGTTACCAAGTTACAACTATGCTTCCCTCTGGAAGTGTCAAGACTGGGGCTAAAGTCAGTCGGTCTTTCAACTCTTGGAAACTACGCTCGCAAGCATCTGTCCATTGAAACTTAGTTGACTTCTGAGTCAACTTGGTGAGCGGTGCAGAAATAGAAGAGAAACCCTCAACAAATCTTCTGTAATAACCGGCTAAGCCCAAAAAGCTACGAACCTCCGTAGGGGTCGTGGGTCTTGGCCAGGTCTTCACGGCCTCAATCTTTTGGCTATCCACTCGAATACCGTCAGCTGCAACAATGTGGCCTAGAAATGCCACTGAGTTCAACCAAAACTCGCATTTGGAAAACTTCGCGAATAACTCTCGAGTTCGAAGAACTCCAAGGACAACACGCAAGTGATCCGCATGTTCTGCCTCGGATCTAGAATACACTAGGATATCATCGATGAATACAATCACGAATAAATCCAGAAAGGGCCTGAATACATTGTTCAATAAGTCCATAAACACTGCCGGTGCATTAGTTAGCCCAAACGACATTACTCGGAACTCGAAATGGCCATATCTTGTTCTGAAAGCTGTCTTAGGGATATCTTTCTCCCTAACTCTTACTTGGTGATACCCGGACCTCAAATCAATCTTTGAAAACCATTTGGCACCTTGCAATTGATCAAATAAATCATCAATCCTTGGGAGGGGATACTTGTTCTTAATTGTCACTTTATTCAATTGCCAATAATCAATGCACATTCTCAAAGAGTCATCCTTCTTCCGGACGAACAATACGGGTGCTCCCCACGGGGATGAACTAGGCCTAATGAAGCCTTTTTCAAGCAAGTCTTTTAATTGCTCCTTCAACTCTTTCAACTCTGCGAGTGCCATCCTATAGGGAGGAATAGATATAGGTTTAGTGTCTAGCAACACATTAATAGCAAAATCTATCTCTCGCTCGGGAGGAAGGCCTGGAAGCTCTTCCGGGAACACCTCCGGAAATTCGTTCACTACCGGAACTGACTGAAGAGTCGGCGACTCAGCTTCTACATCTTGAACTCGCACGAGGTGATAAATACACCCTTTCGTGATCATCTTCCTTGCCTTTAGATAGGTAATAAACCTACCTTTTGGTGATGCCGAATTCCCTTTCTATTCTAAGAGTGGTTCTCCCGAAAACAGGAAACGAACCATCTTCATTCGGCAATCAACATTGGCATAACAAGAAGCCAACCAATCCATGCCCATAATAATGTCAAAATCTACCATTTCTAGCTCATTCAAATCAATCATGGTACGACGATCACAAATCACAATCACACAATACCTATATACTCGGCTAGCTATTACCGATTCACCCACGGGTGTAGACTGTCACGACCCAACCCCGTGGCTGTGACTAGTGCCCGATATAGGCACCCGTACATACTTACCAACCGAATCACTCTTACACTTACATTTTTTTTCATGAACCTCGTGCGTACAAATTATAAACATATCCTTTAACCCGTTATTTATATCATACACGTGACCCGATTATGTTAACGTAATGCAGGGGAGAATCAAACATAAACGAAGTAAGAATTTCTGAGAAAACATGACCCGTAACCCACATACATGTCTACAGGCCCCTAATACAGACAACAAAATCATATGGCGAGACAGGGCCCCGCCGTACCCCAGAATAATCATAAACACAACAATATGTACAACTGAAGGATCTGTACCAAAAAGGTGGGCTCCGGAACAAAGGAGCACTCCCAAAAGCAGACTGTGTACCTAGGCTGGCGGACCACCACAGTAAGCGTCTGTACCTGCGTGGCATGAAGCGCAGCCCCCGAAGAAAGGGGGTCAGTACGGAATATGTACTGAGTATGTAAAGCATGGAATATAGAAAATAGAAACATAACCAGAACAACGGTACCAAAGAAAGTATGCTATCCAAAACACTAGAGTGCTTACCTTCCACACACAAGTCATCTACATGTTTATATGTCGATGTCGGATGCCAGAAGAAATACAATAAATACGTGAATCATCCTGTGTACCAAAAGCTTACCTACCAGACTCAGGGTGTGCATGACAGGATCGTATATCTTATATGTATATGTCAAATAACATGCCCCGGCCCTTTGTGAGGGACGCGGTAAATGGAATCATATATATTAACATCATATATCAAATGTTCATGTATCGTGCCCCGGCCCTTGGTAAGGGACGCGGTGAATCATATTCCATGTATGTCAATGTCATGTATCATGCATGCATTTAACGTGCCCCGACCCTCTTTTGCGGAACCCGGTGAATGGAGTCATCATATGCCATCCTGGACACCTCCCCGTAATCATATCATGTACATATACGTGCCCCGGTCCGCAAGTGAGAGGGACGCGGTGAATAATGCAGAGAAGTACACACGAGAACATATCCCGGTCCGGGCTCAGTGAAATCCAAATCAAAGCTTGCACGAACAGAGTAGAGCGAAACCATATGCACACAATCAAGACCCGAGATACACACATACTTATATGCAAACACATTATCGGCATCTGGAGGTCCAGAAACAAGCTTCGGGTCAATCGGAACTAGCATACGAAAGTTACGAGCGTTCGAAGTACGGAACGCTCCATAAATGTTTCGGAAGTCAATCTTTGCAAAACCGAAGTATTAGTCGTATCAACTATCTTTCGGATGACGTATAGAGCAAATTAAGTACAACTTAGATTCGTACGCACACACCACTACATCTCAAGGTATTAATTATATCACTTATTTTCTTTATTAACATCTAAGGAATATATCAAATAGGTCTTTAGGTATCGTGTCAACTTCATATGGATGAAATCAAATAAACTTTCGAAATCATGTGTACGTATCGTAATATATCAAGCTTCGGTGAAACCATCATTCGTGTTATCATACTTACAAAATCCTCTTTACAACATGCTTCACGAAAGTTGGGGACATTATGACTCATAATATTCTTTCCGACACAAATTCTTTATACTTATTTCGTTACTCAATCATGTCGTAAGGTGGATCATGTCAGGCATACTTCTATCAATATAATTCAGAATCATAGGAAGACTCGGAACAATTTAGCTAGCACTTTAGAAGTGAATTACTCCCGGATATCTTACGGATCAGACCAAATATAATTTATAGGATCGCGTGTACATATCATAATATATATTAAGAACTCAATGGAATAGTAAGACAACCATCGTTTGGTAATCGGGATAACAACCAAGAGTTTCCTTTAATTATTGTACGGACTTAAGCCAAGTAGAACAATAGGGGAGGATTCGGGAATAGTGGGTCCACCTCGGATCAAGTCGAGGTAGCGGACATGAATCTCGGATATTAAGGTCTATAGAATCATCCAAGGAAGTTTCGAAGCGATTTGATTACATTTACAAAAGTTTCGGACGTTTGATCACTTTTCAACAAAATGTGAGTTTTATGGTTCAATTCAATGAAATGAATAGTACTCGATTTCAAGTTCGGATTTCCATGAACAGAATTGCCCCCGGGGCTCCGATATCGACCTAGTATACCTAGGACATGCCAAAAGAAGGAATGGGGTAGCCTTACATACCTTTCGCGCTCCTTACGCTTGTCCAAAATCAAACTCCGTTTCGCCAAAAACCTACAATTGGTCATAAGTGCCAAATGTGAGTTGTGAACTTTTAACAATTCAATTTAGGTTCATATTTGTCTACCGAAATTCCGGCAGCATTTCCCCTATAAATTCAACACCCCGAGAATTTAACTCGGCCAAATCAACAATAACACCAACAACCAATCTAGCAACATCAATAACCAATTCAAAACGCACTCTAGCATCAAGTACTCTTTCTACATAATACAATAATATTCACTACGTTCACTTTAATGGCTTACCTTCAAGCCAACATCAATGCCTATACACTCAAATACTAGCCCGAACTCATGTCAACAACATTCAAGAGCATTTCAAACAATTCACACAATTTTTTAAACATCCAAAATAATACTCCAACTCACCCGAAATTGCCCCAAACCCGAGAACCTCAACTATAACACATTCATTCCTTCCAAATTCATGACTTATACCATTAATCCACACATTAACAATGCAATCCTAACAAATACAAAAATTATATAAAATTCACATTAATTTCCAAATCAACCCATAACCACCACAACATCACTTTGAGTCGTTAAACTTGCATTTTTCTTCATAGGATCCACAACGACGACAACTTAAATACTAACGACGATTTATTCATTCTCAACTACACAAAAGGGGGGGCATACGGCCAACACCACACCCATACACAAAGATGATTTTTCATTCTTTCCTTCACTCTACAACAATCAAAACATGCCAACTAAAGCTAATACATCACTTTGAGCATCACATACACACACGGCAAAACACCTTCCACACAACCCAACTTCAACTTGACTCTTATCATGAATTTCTTCCATTCTAGCACACAACAACACATATAAACCATTTATAACACATAAAACAAGATTAGAACTCACCTTTCCTCTTCAACTTCTCAACTTGCCTAAAGTGGTAGATAGAGAAAATGAGCAATCTAACGCTTCTAACAACACTTCCACGTTAACAAGCGCCTTTCAATTAGCAAGTTTGCTTGAAGAAATTAATTTTTGATAGCTCAAAATTGATCGTGAATTTCCAAGGGTTTGGCCGAAATCCCCTTAAGTCTTGCTCTCCATTTTATCTTCTTGAAGGTTCTTGAAAATGAATAAGGATGACCTCTCTTTATTAATTCATCACATGCCCAAATTTTAAAAAAAAACATGGGCTTGGGCCTCCCTTTCTAGGCCATGGCCGGCCACCCTACCATCTTGGGCCTTTTGTTCTCTTTTTTTTTTTTGAGCCCAATTGATGGCTAAACTTTGTAATTCATGAAACAAGTTTCCGAAATTCCAATTTTTGTCCCTTGGCTTTCCTCCGTGTTTCCACATCAATATTTTTCATGAACAACACACACATATATTAATTCAAATCACATATGACCTTATTCCTTACAAATTAAAATTATTTCGAATATTTCCGAATGCGCGAAAATACGGGATATAACATCCTCCCCCCCCCCCCCCCCCTTAAGAACATTCGTCCTCGAATGTTCAATTAACCTTAGGGGGGTTCGTGTAATACTTCGGGGAAGTTTCTTTCCTCCCTTCATAACTTTTCAAGCATTATAATTGCTATCTCCTTGTCTTCCATTTACTTACTTTTCCTTCCTTTCCACGTATCGTCGCATCGGAATCTTCTACCCTTACTGTAGTGAAATTAGCATCAGTTCATTTCATAATATCTATACCCTATCCTTTACTTGTCTCTTAACTTTCGTTCGGCTAATATATTTCATATGTCTCTACACTGGCTGCTGGGGCCCACCACCGATCGATACGGCCATAGACGGGATGTTATACGCATATTTACGCATTTATTACCATTTACTCACAAAACACTTCCAAACGCATTATTCAAACTTACCCTAATTCCAGAACTGTCTTGTGTTTCCTTCTTCTTCACCGACCGGGTCTGCTTTGGCCTATCCGACCTATCTAGGCTTCCTAACCATTTGGTACATTCTTATTTCCTTTAGGTTACCCCTGGTTTCCCATCTGCCTTTTATATTTACATTTACGCAAATTTTGGTGTACTTCCCAGGGGGTCACCCATCCCAAAATTGCTCCGCCCCTAGCACGCTTAACCCCGAAACTTCTGTGCATTTTGATGCATTAGTGCTGGTATAATCGCGTCGACTGCCTCACACGACCTTTGTCACGCACTTTAAGGCAGGTCGGTGTCTTAACACTTTCCGGAAGGTTCTCGTAGCGGGTCCCACTCCGATCTGGAGAGGATCGTTTATTATTATGAAACTACCGGGTTAGGCCCTTTTTTTTTTTTTGAACATGCACTTTCATTTGTACATAGGACTACCACAGACGGTTTTATCGATTCGGATCTCATCCTAGTTTTACTAGCAATCGGGGGGAAATATATATAAGTACATATTCATTTCGGAAGAAAGTTAATAATATACCTGTAACTGCATCTGGTGGCGCCTCCTGATCCTGTCGGCTGGCCAACGCATACAAGCGGTTCGAAGGACCGCTGGAACTGGGAGCTCCGCCACGACCTCTGCCGCGGCCTGCTGGTATCGGCATACCCTGCCCCGTGGGGCGCATAGCTACAGAAGGGAGAGACGAGCCAGCAACTGACCCAGTGGGCTGGGCTGAACCACCTGAACCTCCCCTATATGGGCACTCCCTCATAACATGGCCTTGACGGCCGCAAGTAAAACAAACACCGGTGGCGCGACGACACTCTCCCAAATGGCTCCTACCGCACTGGGGACACTGAGGCATAAGTGACCTAGTCTGGCTGAGCCCGCCACTTACCTGCGAATCGGGAGCCCTAGAGCTCTGGCCAGCTCCTGAATATCTGACACTATCAAATCTCTCACCGGTAGGCCGTGGGGGCGCACTTTGCGCTGGCAGAGAAGACTGTCTAACATACTGTTGAGGCTGTCCACCTCGAAACTCCCCAGAGTATCCCATGGACCTGGCCATCTTGGGCGGCCTCCTGTCTCGATCCCTACTAGGATAATCAGCCCTGTGTCGGTCCTCCATACCCTGAGCATAGGCCTGTAGCCGGGCGATATCCATGTCGGTCTGCAATGCCACCGCCATGCAGCCATCAATCAAATAGCGGTCTAACCCCATCACGTACCGGTGCATCCGGTCAGTCATATGTGCTACTATAGCAGGTGCTTACCGAGCCAGAGAATCAAACTCCAAATTATACTCACGAACACTCCGACCCCTCTGCTGCAGATGCAAAAATCGATCTACCCGCGCCCGCCGTAACTCTGGTGGCAAAAAGTGACGGGTAAAAGCAGCCACGAACTCGTCCCAAGTAGCTAGGGAAACACCCTCACCCCTGGATAGCTCCCAGGACTCGTACCAGTTAGCAGCAACATCACGAAATCTGTGCGCGGCCAACTCGACAGACTCGGTCTCTGAAGCCCTGACTAAGTCCAATGAGCGCCGCATCCCCCGAATGAAGTCATGGGGGTCCTCGTCGGTCTTAGACCCGAAAAACTCTGGGAGGCCACATAATAGAAACTCTCGAACCCTTAGGCTGTCACGCCTGTCATCATCATCGTCATCTCTCCGCCCGCGTCTGCGAGCCTGCCCCGCTACCAACGTAGTCAATAACTGCACAGCCTCTCTCAGTGTCCTGTCCTCCGCCCCTGGCTGAGGAGCTGGAGGCTCGGGTACGGGTACTCGGGCCCCTGAAGCTACTGATGGACCTGCTCCAGGCTCCGCCGGTGGTGTAGCAGATCCCTCTGAGTGGGGTACAACCTCGGGCAAATCCTGAACACTAGCCCGGGTAACTCACTGCGCCTGACTGGTCTCTCCGACCATCACCTTACCCTTCTGGGCAGCCGTAGCCTTCTTCGGAGGCATCACTGAAAAACACAACAACCGATCAGAACAGAATCATTCTAATAGCACAGCTCTATGGCACGATCTAAGATCCAAAGAAAGGTAACACTCTAAATGTCCTGTAGCCTCCTGTTTATAGTTGTGGTGCACAACACACCGATAAACAAGACTCTACTAGACACGGCCTGTAGACATTCCGAGGACAAACCGCTCTGATACCACTTCTGTCACTACCCAACCCCGTGGCCGTGACTAGTGCCCGATATGGGCACCCGTACATACTTACCAACCGAATCACTCTTACACATATATTTTTTTTCTCGAACCTCGTGCGTACAAATTATAAACATATCCTTTAACCCGTTATTTATATCATACACGTGACCCGATTATGTTAACGTAATGCAGGGGAGAATAAAACATAAACCAAGTAAGCATTTCTGAGCAAACATGACCCGTAACCCACATACATGTCTACAGGCCCCTAATACAGACAACAAAATCATATGGCGAGACAGGGCCCCGCCGTACCCCAGAAGAATCATAAACACAACAATATGTACAACTGACGGATCTGTACTGTCACGACCCAACCCCGTGGGCCGCGACTGGTACCCTAACTGGGTACCCGTACATACCTACCTGACCGAATTTCGTACCATACAGATTTTGTTTTTTTAAAACAGATGTTACAGAAGTACGCCGATACAGATAAGGCACGCGCGAAAACATATATATGTATATACCTAAACATGCAGACATTTACAGATAAGCCGATAAGGCTAACATACAGACGAAACCCGTAACCCACACATCTATCTACAGGCCTCTACAGACATACAGAATCATATGACGGGACAGGGCCCCGCCGTACCCAGAACTTCCATACATACAGAACATACGAAAAACAGAAGATATATATACCAAAGCACATGCTCCGAAGCAAAAGGAGCTCTTCAAGATAGCAGAACATGTGCCCTAGACTGGCGGCGTGTCACCGAGTGCGCCTGTACCTGCGGGCATGTAACGCAGCCCCCGAAGAACGGGGGTCAGTACGAAAATGTACCGAGTATGTAAAGCAGAAACATAACAGATACAATCATAGTCCGAACCGGAGTCACGGAAATATAACGGACAAAACCATACATCAGACGGACGGACAGAGTCATGATCCAGACCGACATACAGAATCGTGGTCCACACAGATAAACAGAATCATGGTTCGGACGAACCGACGGAATCATAATCCGGACAGACTAGCAGAATCAGAATCCATACGGATATACAGAATCAGAATCCATACGGACATATAGAATCAGAAGCCATACGGACATACAGACATAGTCGTAACTCAGACGGACAGACAGAATTATGCGTGCAGAGTAGTGCAGAGTCATACTGAACCATACAGAATCATACAGAATCATACAGAGGCATGTGCTTATATAAATACTGATGGCACATGCATACAGACATACAAATTTCGGCCCTGTCTGGGGGCGTGGTAACAGAACCCGGCCCTCTTAGTACGGGACGCGGTGGACAGACAGAATCAGATCAGATCATATCAGATGCCATCCTGGCCGCCATCCCCATACACAGATCAAAATATCAAAATCATACAGATATAACAGATCCCGGCCCGTACGCCGAGGGACGCGGTGAACAATGCAGAGAAATATGCACGATAACAGAACCTGGCCCGGGACGCAGTGAAGGAATGCATTGAGACAGCCACGAACAGATCCATGGGAAACCACATACATACAGACTCACATACGGACTCAATCAGACTAAAGGGTGACAACCGGCAAGTTAGACTAAGAGTATACGGATAGTATGCATAGTACGCGCCTATATCCTATTTGGGAAGGCACGACAGATTATTATCAGAATCAGATTCTCAGATGTTCAGAAATCATTTTGTAAGAATTTCATAAAAATAGTTGTATCATGATCAAAATAATAGTTCAGATGCTTTCTGAGAAAATCGGACAAAACAGAAGTATTTAAAGTATTACAGAAGATATCGGGCCTTGCGGGCCCGCCTCGGACCAACTCGAGGCAACATATGTAAATTATCGCTAATAGACCTTATGAGGTCATCCATAATCGTTTGGAAGTGTTCCGACTCCGTTTAGGGAAGTTTTATACAAAAATTCACTTTAAAGGCAATTTGTAAGAAAATAGCTTCAGTTGAATTGAAGGAATTGGAGCGGTTTTCCGTCTCGAATTCCGGGGAACGGAGTCGTACTTAAGGCTCGCGGCCGAGCCTATCACATCAAGAACATGCCTAGGAACAAAGGGAAATGCTTCACATACCTCGATAGCGCCTTACGCTCGCTTGGCGTCGACTTCAATTTCGTCCAAAATCTAGAAATGGTCAAGTTTACCATTTGTTAGTTTCAAACTTTTCAATAATCCAACTTAACACTGACTTGGCTACCGAAATTTCGGCAGCATTTCCTCTGTATATAAGACATCCCCGAGACTTAGCTCGGCTCAATTCATCATCACAACAACCCAGAAATAGCATCAATAACAACAATATGCATTAAACATACGATATGGCCTCACTAGCCATCCTTTCGACATAACGAAACATTTTGCGTTTCAACCTTACATTTCCAACCCAAACTTATTATTCTCATATTCATCATCCATCAAAATCATTACAACATACGTCGGACGCATCCATTCCATTTTCACACAATATTCATAAGGTATGCAAACATTCAAACTTTCCATTAAGCCACTACTTTTCCAATTTTTCCTAACCTTCAACATACAAGTTCATTATACATTTCCATCTTCCAAATTCATCCACAATAATCATAATTTGCCTCTTGATACTTTCATTTCCATTTTTACATAAACCATAACAAAGTTGTATGTTTTCCTACAACAACTTAATAACCATTAAGTTCCTTCACTCTCCTCACATAATCCATGATTAAAACAACCAAAATATTAATTCAAATCAGTCCATCAATTTCAATTAAAACAGCCCCTCACCCATAAATTTCAACAAAACAACAAACGAGTTTATAATGTTGTTTTCTCCGTTCTAATTCGTTAAAACTCTAAATAAACACTTTAATAACATAAAAGGAATTTTATAAATACCTTATCAGAAGCTCCACCACGAAAATTTGATCCCCCAAGAACAATATTTATCTCAAATTGAAGGCAACGCAACATACAACGTTTTTCTCTTCATGAGCTTCGGGATTCGGAGCTCGGATTTTGATCAAAATGGCTTCCTTAGCCTTGAAGTTTTCTCTCTCTCTCTCTCTAATGTTCTTGGAAGATCTTATCTGAAAATGATCAGCCCTAAAGTGAATTTGCCATATATATTAACGTTAATGGGCCTCATGGGCCGAAACATTAGTGTTTGGGTCGGGTCCAAACTTGCTGCCCTGCCAGCCCAAATTGCATCGTCCATATTTCCTTATCCAAATATCATTTGGACGAGATGTTTGTTGCGTTGGAAACTAGACTCGATGAACTTAGTTTTAGGCTTTTGAAACACCTTAAAACTCCTCATATACTAGGAGATATGCCTCCGACAATATGGGCTAAAAATCTGGTCCAAGACTTTTCTGAAGTTGTTCGGATTCATTTCGTTCAGATTCGTTTAACTTCTAATCCTCTTCCGACCCTCGTGTAACCTCTTATACATGCATATACATAGTCATATATATACATAACAATCCATACACATCTCGAAGGGTCCGGAGAATCACAATAACCTTAAACGTAACTGGAGAACTTACGAAGCTTCGACGAAACTCCAATCGCAAAAATATATTCATATCTTTTATCCATCTTCTATAACATTACTAATAATCTCAAATACTTTAAAAGGGCACTCACATTACCTCATATACGCTCATAACGCGATTTCAAATCCTTTAGGTTACGATGTCACCTCGGGATACTTAAGGCAACCATACATATATAACGATATTCTTACTAACTCGATTAACTTTCCTTGAACTTTCTTAACTCATTTTTTTCTTGTCTTAATTAAAATAGCACAGACTCTTACGGGGTGTAACATCCTCCCCCCCTTTAAAACATTCGTCCTCGAATGTTAAATTGACCTCAGGGGGCGTCATACCATTTCGGGAGGGTTCCTTTCATAATCGTCCTTCGTGGACTTTCCGACATGGCTTCTTTACCAGCATGATGGGGTAATTCTTCACATCACTGATTCAAACGCCTTCATAATATATTTTCTCATACCCCACATAATTATCGGACCATAAACTATATTCTCGTAGCAGACGAATGCTTTTCAGACATTATAAGTAATCGTCACTTCTTGGTACACTTCTGAGTTTCTTACCACATTATCGTAATCCCACTTCATACCAGACACCCCATACCAAACAGATTCAGAACTAGGACCGGACGCGTAGAAGCATATCGGACGGATTTGTAATCGGAGGCTGACGTATTAAACTATGGCGGACGGATTCATAGTCAAAATCAGAGGTACGGAAGTATGTCAGACAAATCTAAGATCGGAGTCAGACGTACAGAGAGGTATCAGACAGATTCGAAATCAGAATCGGACGTACAGAAATGTATCATACAGAGTCGTGATCAAAGTCAAACAGACAGAAATGTATCAGACAGAGTCGTAATTAAAATCAGACATACGGAGATGTATCAGACAGACGCGTGATCAAGATCAGACGTACAGAGGCGTAATAGGCAGAGCCTTATCAGAATCGGAAGTGCAGAAGTATAACAGATAGAATCCGAATTAGAGTCAGATCACTCCTATTAAGGCTCCAGTGATTTATAAAAAAAAATTCCTTATTGGTGAACTTATTTGCCAAGTTATCATACAAATCGTCTTGCGTGTCGCTTATCGACTCTTTCGGAGATTTCCCCTTATTCATACTTCTTATTTTTCACCTTTCCTACTATTCTTCATCTGTCACAACCTTAGTTGCCGGGACTCGGCTCTTGATCCATATGGGCACCAAACGAAAATCATACACACACATACACACATACAGATATATTTACTAGTATCTTACTGGCGAACGTTTCTGACTGTTATTCAAATCCGCTCAATTTCCTGAGCGGTGTTGCACCTTTTCTTTTTGCCCATTTAGTCTGCCTCGTTCTGCGCAACTCCTGTAAGGGCACTAAATTACTCCACACATTCTATTTTTCTTTTGGTTACCTCAAATTTCCATTTATATCTATCATACTTACCAGGGGGGTCACCCATCCCAGAATTGCTCTGGGTTGAGCACGCTTAACCCCGAAACTTTCATGCATTTTGACGCATTAGGGCTGATATAATTTCGTCAATTGCCCTGCAGGACCTTTCTCACATAATTTTAGGGCAAATCGGGGTCTTAGCAAATTTTTGGATAATTTTTGTAGCGGGTCCCACCCCCGGCTAAGTTGCACAATTACCATATTGCCTTTCTGAATCTCCGATATTCACTTTCATACACATATACATACAATTACAGACAGGCCACAGATTTAAGTCTTCGTCCCACGAATTCCGTCTCCAAATAGTCGGTGAAATCTGATAAAATATCACCATAAGGTGCTCTCCAACCACCGACAGAAGAAAACTAAATTCCGACAAGTATCGCGGAACCTGTTTGTACTTACTTTATATATATTTACTTCCATATCTCTGGAAAAACAAAATTGGGCAGAGGTTCCTCTATATTTCTTACTATCCGAAACCTGTACACAAGAAATACCAACCATGCCTCACAGGGCCAACACATATACGCATATATATACATCATATCATGTCGTCTCGTAGCCACACGGGGCTAACAATTACAGATAAAATTATACAGATGTCGAGGCTTACCTCACATGCCCAACTCGAACAACATCGGAGGCTCATTCCTGTTCACTTTTCTGTTCAATCTTCAACCTTATATTTCTACCACACTTCAAACAACTTCTCCGACACACAACTTTCATATTATTGCTTACCTGAGTACTGTGCGGCCTCCAATATCATCAGCCATTGCCTTCTGTTGATGCCGTCCTTTGGCTGAAATTAAAAGTTAGTCGAAAGGAATTCATATCCTACAGCTGGCTCTATCGCATGATCTAAGATTCAAAGAAGGGTAACATCCTAGATGCCCTGTAGCTTCCTGTTTATAGATGTGGTGCACAACACATCGATAAACAAGACTCTACTAGACACGGCCTGTAGACTTTCCGAGGACTAACCGCTCTGATACCACTTCTGTCACGACCCAACCCCGTGGGCCGCGACTGGTACCCTAACTGGGTACCCGTACATACCTACCTGACCGAATTTCGTACCATACAGATTTTGTTTTTTTAAAACAGATGTTACAGAAGTACGCCGATACAGATACGGCACGCGCGCAAACATATATATGTATATACCTGAACATGCAGACATTTACAGATAAGCCGATAAGGCTAACATACAGATGAAACCCGTAACCCACACATCTATCTACAGGCCTCTACAGACATACAGAATCATATGACGGGACAGGGCCCCGCCGTACCCAGAACTTCCATACATACAGAACATACGGAAAACAGAAGATATATATACCAAAGTACATGCTCCGAAGCAAAAGGAGCTCTTTAAGATAGCAGAACCTGTGCCCTAGACTGGCGGCGTGTCACCGAGTGCGCCTGTACCTGCGGGCATGTAACGCAGCCCCCGAAGAATGGGGGTCAGTACGAAAATATACCGAGTATGTAAAGCAGAAACATAACAGATACAATCATAGTCTGAACCGGAGTCACAGAAATATAACGGACAAAACCATACATCAGACGGACAGACAGAGTAATGATCCAGACCGACATACAGAATCGTGGTCCACACAGATAAACAGAATCATGGTTCGGACGAACCGACGGAATCATAATCCGGACAGACGAGCAGAATCAGAATCCATACGGACATACAGAATCAGAATCCATACGGACATACAGAATCAGAAGCCATATGGACATACAGACATAGTCGTAACTCAGATGGACAGACAGAATTATGCATGCAGAGTAGTGCAGAGTCATACTGAACCATACAGAATCATACAGAATCATACAGAGGCATGTGCTTATATAAATACTGATGGCACATGCATACAGACATACAAATTTCGGCCCTGTCTGGGGGCGTGGTAACAGAACCCGGCCCTCTTAGTACGGGACGCGGTGGACAGACAGAATCAGATCAGATCATATCAGATGCCATCCTGGCCGCCATCCCCATACACAGATCAATATATCAAAATCATACAGATATAACAGATCCCGGCCCGTACGCCGAGGGACGCGGTGAACAATGCAGAGAAATATGCACGATAACAGAACCTGGGCCGGGACGCAGTGAAGGAATGCATTGAGACAGCCACGAACAGATCCATGGGAAACCACATACATACAGACTCACATACGGACTCAATCAGACTAAAGGGTGCCAACCGGCAAGTCAGAATAAGAGTATACGGATAGTATGTATAGTACGCGCCTATATCCTATTTGGGAAGGCACGACAGATTATTATCAGAATCAGATTCTCAGATGTTCAGAAATCATTTTGTAAGAATTTCATAAAAATAGTTGTATCATGATCAAAATAATAGTTCAGATGCTTTCTGAGAAAATCAGACAAAACGGAAGTATTTAAAGTATTACAGAAGATATCGGGCCTTGCGGGCCCGCCTCGTACCAACTCGAGGCAACATATGTAAATTATCGCTAATAGACCTTATGAGGTCATCCATAATCGTTTGGAAGTGTTCCGACTCCGTTTAGGGAAGTTTTGTACAAAAATTCACTTTAAAGGAAATTTGTAAGAAAATAGCTTCAGTTGAATTGAAGGAATTGGAGCGGTTTTCCGTCTCGAATTCCGGGGAACGGAGTCGTACTTAAGGCTCGCGGCCGAGCCTATCACATCCAGAACATGCCTAGGAACAAAGGGAAGTGCTTCACATACCTCGATAGCGCCTTACGCTCGCTTGGCGTCGACTTCAATTTCATCCAAAATCT
This sequence comes from Lycium barbarum, assembly GCF_019175385.1. Taxonomy (NCBI): domain Eukaryota; kingdom Viridiplantae; phylum Streptophyta; class Magnoliopsida; order Solanales; family Solanaceae; genus Lycium; species Lycium barbarum. Next base: position 46,785,926 of record NC_083339.1, on the reverse strand, counting down.
AGAAATGGTCAAGTTTACCATTTGTTAGTTTCAAACTTTTCAATACTCCAACTTAACACTGACTTGCCTACCGAAATTTCGGCAGCATTTCCTCTGTATATAAGACATCCCCGAGACTTAGCTCGGCTCAATTCATCATCACAACAACCCAGAAATAGCATCAATAACAACAATATGCATTAAACATACGATATGGCATCACTAGCCATCCTTTCGACATAACGAAACATTTTGCGTTTCAACCTTACATTTCCAACCCAAACTTATTATTCTCATATTCATCATCCATCAAAATCATTACAACATACGTCGGAAGCATCCATACCATTTTCACACAATATTCATAAGGTATGCAAACATTCAAACTTTCCATTAAGCCACTACTTTTCCAATTTTTCCTAACCTTCAACATACAAGTTCATTATACATTTCCATCTTCCAAATTCATCCACAATAATCATAATTTGCCTCTTGATACTTTCATTTCCATTTTTACATAAACCATAACAAAGTTGTATGTTTTCCTACAACAACTTAATAACCATTAAGTTCCTTCACTCTCCTCACATAATCCATGATTAAAACAACCAAAATATTAATTCAAATCAGTCCATCAATTTCAATTAAAACAGCCCCTCACCCATAAATTTCAACAAAACAACAAACGAGTTTATAATGCTGTTTTCTCCGTTCTAATTCGTTAAAACTGTAAATAAACACTTTAATAACATAAAAGGAATTTTATAAATACCTTATCAGAAGCTCCACCACGAAATTTTGATCCCCCAAGAACAATATTTATCTCAAATTGAAGGCAACGCAACGTACAACGTTTTTCTCTTCATGAGCTTCGGGATTCGGAGCTCGGATTTTGATCAAAATGGCTTCCTTAGCCTTGAAGTTTTCTCTCTCTCTCTCTCTAATGTTCTTGGAAGATCTTATCTGAAAATGATCAGCCCTAAAGTTAATTTGCCATATATATTAACGTTAATGGGCCTCATGGGCCGAAACATTAGTGTTTGGGTCGGGTCCAAACTTGCTGCCCTGCCAGCCCAAATTGCATCGTCCATATTTCCTTATCCAAATATCATTTGGACGAGAGGTTTGTTGCGTTGGAAACTAGACTCGATGAACTTAATTTTAGCCTTTTGAAACACCTTAAAACTCCTCATATACTAGGAGATATGCCTCCAACAATATGGTCTAAAAATCTGGTCCGAGATTTTTCTGAAGTTGTTCGGATTCATTTCGTTCAGATTCGTTTAACTTCTAATCCTCTTCCGACCCTCGTGTAACCTCTTATACATGCATATACATAGTCATATACATACATAACAATCCATACACATCTCGAAGGGTCCGGAGAATCACAATAAACTTAAACGTAACTGGAGAACTTACGAAGCTTCGACGAAACTCCAATCGCAAAAATATATTCATATCTTTTATCCATCTTCTATAACATTACTAATAATCTCAAATACTTTAAAAGGGCACTCACATTACCTCATATACGCTCATAACGCGATTTCAAATCCTTTAGGTTACGATGTCACCTCGGGATACTTAAGGCAACCATACATATATAACGATATTCTTACTAACTCGATTAACTTTCCTTGAACTTTCTTAACTCATTTTTTTCTTGTCTTAATTAAAATAGCACAGACTCTTACGGGGTGTAACATGTACCAAAAAGTTGGGCTCCAGAACAAAGGAGCACTCCCAAAAGCAGACTGTGTACCTAGGCTGGCGGACCACCACAGTAAGCGTCTGTACCTGCGTGGAATGAAGCGCAGCCCCCGAAGAAAGGGGGTCAGTACGGAATATGTACTGAGTATGTAAAGCATGGAATACAGAAAATAGAAACATAACCAGAACAACGGTACCAAAGAAAGTATGCTATCCAAAACACTAGAGTGCTTACCTTCCACACACAAGTCATCTACATGTTTATATGTCGATGACGGAGGCCAGAAGAAATACAATAAATACGTGAATCATCCTGTGTACCAAAAGCTTACCTACCAGACTCAGGGTGTGCATGACAGGATCGTAAATCTTATATGTATATGTCAAATAACATGCCCCAGCCCTTTGTGAGGGACGCGGTAAATGGAATCATATATATTAACATCATATATCAAATGTTCATGTATCGTGCCCCGGCCCTTGGTAAGGGACGCGGTGAATCATATTCCAAGTATGTCAATGTCATGTATCATGCATGCATATAACGTGCCCCGACCCTCTTTTGCGGAACGCGGTGAATGGAGTCATCATATGCCATCCTGGCCACCTCCCCGTAATCATATCATGTACATATACGTGCCCCAGTCCGCAAGTGAGAGGGACGCGGTGAATAATGCAGAGAAGTACGCACGAGAACATATCCTGGCCCGGGCTCAGTGAAATCCAAATCAAAGCTTGCACGAACAGAGTAGAGCGAAACCATATGCACACAATCAAGACCCGAGATACACACATACTTATATGCAAACACATTATCGGCATCTGGAGGTCCAGAAACAAGCTTCGGGTCAATCGGAACTAGCATACGAAAGTTACGATCGTTCGAAGTACGGAACGCTCCATAAATGTTTCGGAAGTCAATATTTGCAAAACCGAAGTATTAGTCGTATCAGCTATCTTTCGGATGACGTATAGAGCAAATTAAGTACAACTTAGATTCGTACGCACACACCAGTACATCTCAAGGTATTAATTATATCACTTATTTTCTTTATTAACATCTAAGGAATATATCAAATAGGTCTTTAGGTATCGTGTCAACTTCATATGGATGAAATCAAATAAACTTTCGAAATCATGTGTACGTATCGTAATATATCAAGCTTCGGTGAAACCATCATTCGTGTTATCATACTTACAAAATCCTCTTTACAACATGCTTCACGAAAGTTGGGGACATTATGACTCATAATATTCTTTCCGACACAAATTCTTTATACTTATTTCGTTACTCAATCATGTCGTAAGGTGGATCATGTCAGGCATACTTCTATCAATATAATTCAGAATCATAGGAAGACTCGGAACATTTTAGCTATCACTTTAGAAGTGAATTACTCCCGGATATCTTACGGATCAGACCAAATATAATTTATAGGATCGCGTGTACATATCATAATATAGATTAAGAACTCAATGGAATAGTAAGACAACCATCGTTTGGTAATCGGGACAACAACCAAGAGTTTCCTTTAATTATTGTACGGACTTAAGCCAAGTAGAACAATAGGGGAGGATTCGGGAATAGTGGGTCCACCTCGGATCAAGTCGAGGTGGCGGACATGAATCTCGGATATTAAGGTCTATAGAATCATCCAAGGAAGTTTCGAAGCGATTTGATTACATTTACAAAAGTTTCGGACGTTTGATCACTTTTCAACAAAATGTGAGTTTTATGGTTCAATTCAATGAAATGAATAGTACTCGATTTCAAGTTCGGATTTCCATGAACAGAATTGCCCCCGGGGCTCCGATATCGACCTAGTATACCTAGGACATGCCAAAAGAAGGAATGGGGTAGCCTTACATACCTTTCGCGCTCCTTACGCTTGTCCAAAATCAAACTCCGTTTCGCCAAAAACCTACAATTGGTCATAAGTGCCAAATGTGAGTTGTGAACTTTTAACAATTCAATTTAGGTTCATATTTGTCTACCGAAATTCCGACAGCATTTCCCCTATAAATTCAACACCCCGAGAATTTAACTCGGCCAAATCAACAATAACACCAACAACCAATCTAGCAACATCAATAACCAATTCAAAACGCACTCTAGCATCAAGTACTCTTTCTACATAATACAACAATATTCACTACGTTCACTTTAATGGCTTACCTTCAAGCCAACATCAATGCCTATACACTCAAATACTAGCCCGAACTCATGTCAAAAACATTCAAGAGCATTTCAAACAATTCACACAATTTTTTAAACATCCAAAATAATACTCCAACTCACCCGAAATTGCCTCAAACTGTCACGACCCAAACCCCGTGGGCCGCGACTGGTACCCTAACTGGGTACCCAGACGTACCTACCTGACCGAGTTCGAATCATACAGAATTTTTTTATTTTTTTTTTCTTTTCAAAACAGAAGTACAGAAATAGGCCGGTACAAATACGGCGTGCGCGTAACATACATATATATACATATACCTGAACACACAGATATTTACAGATAAGCCGATAAGGCTAACATACAGACGGAACCCGTAACCCACACATCTATCTACAGGCCTCTACAGACATACAGAATCATATGACGGGACAGGGCCCCGCCGTACCCAGAATATACATACATACGGAGTACACAGAAGACAGAAAATATATACCAAAAGATGTGCTCCAAGTCAAAGGAGCTCTTCGAATGGCAGAGTCAGAACCTACGCTGGCGGCGTGTCACCTGGCGCGTCTATACCTGCGGGCATGTAGCGCAGCCCCCGAAGAACGGGGGTCAGTACGGAAAATGTACCGAGTATGTAAAGCAGAAACGTAACAGATATAAACATAGTCCGAACTAGAATCACAGAAATATAACGGGCAAAATCATAAGTCAAACTAACGGACAGAGTTATGATCCAGACAGACATACAGAATCGTGTTACACACAAATGAACAGAATTATAGTTCGGACAGACAGGCGGAGTCATAATACGGACAGACGAGCAGAATCTGAATCCATACGGACATACAGAAGCAGAAGCCATACGGACATACAGAAATAGTTGTAACACAGACGGACAGACAGTAGTATGACGGACAGAATTATGCATGCAGAGTAGCACAGAGTCATACAAAATCATACAAAGGCGTGTGCTTTATAAATACAGATGGCACACGCATATATTCATACAGATCCCGGCCCTGTCTGGGGGCGCGGTAACAGAACCCGGCCCTCTTAGTACGGGACGCGGTGGACAGACAGAATCATATCAGATCATATGCCATCCTGGCCGCCATCCCCATACACAGATCATACAGACATACAGATCCCGGCCCGTACGCCGAGGGACGCGGTGAACAATGCAGAGAAAATATGCACGATAACAGAACCTGGCCCGGGTCGCAGTGAAAGAATGCATTGAGACAGACACGAATCGATAAATGAGAAACCACCTACCTACAGACTCAACATACAGACTCGATCAATCAGAAGGGTGCCCAACGGCGAGCCAAAATCAGAATATCCAGATAGTATGCATAGCACGCGCTCATATCCTAGTTAGGAAGGCACGACAGATTTTCAGAATGGGATACTCGGATGTTCAGAAATCATATTGTATAAATTACACAAAACTATCCATAATATTCACAAAATAATAGTTCAGAAGTTTTTGGAGAAGATCGGACCAAAACAGAAGTATTTTAAAAATCGTACCGGAAGTATCGGGCCTTGTGGGCCCACCTCGGACCAACCCGAGGCTACATACGTAAATTACTGATGATTGACCTTATGAGGTCACCCGTACTCATTCGGAAGTGTTCCGACTCCGTTTGGGGAAGTTTTGTGCAAAATCTCACTTTAAGGACAATTTGTAAGAAAATAGGTTCAATTGAACTGAAGGAATTAGAGCGGTTTTCCGTCTCGAATTCCGGGGAACGGAGTCGGACCTAAGGCTCGCGGCCGAGCCTACCACATCCAGAACATGCCTAGGAACGTAGAGAAGTGCTTCACCTACCTCGATGGCGCCTTATGCTCGCTCGGCGTCAATCCAAATTTCATCCAAAATCTGGAAATGGTCAAGTTTACCATTTGGTTAGTTTCATTCTTTCAATACCCCAAGCTTACACATACTTGCCTACCGAAATTTCGGCAGCATTTCCTCTGTATATTCGACATCCCCAAAAGTTAAAACACAGCCAACAACCCAGAGAATGATATCAAAACAACAACAAACATCAAGACATACATTAAGGCATCATTAGCCAGCTTCCAACATAATGAAACATTTTTTCGTTTCAAACTTACATTTCCAAACCAAACTTATTATTTTCGCATCTATTATCCATCAAGATCATTATAGCATACGTCGGAGGCATATCATACCATTTCCACACACTATACACACGATATACAAACATACAAACTTTCCATTAAAGCCACTACTTATCCAATTTTTCCAACCTTCCACATACAAGTTCATCAACACATTTTTACATTCCAAATTCATTATCCTTAATCATATTTTCAAGAAATCACGATAACGCGACATACTTTCCGACGACAACTTAATCAACAATTTCTTCGTTTTAGCTTAACCATTATCCTTCCGTCTACTTCATAAGGCCATAACAACACAATTAACATGCTAACAAGATTTAACTCACCTTCCAACATCAACACACACACACGGCCACACCCCAAAATTCTCAATTTTCCTTAATTCATTCAACTTTCATTTCTAATACAATCCCCACCATCCTACAACTAACTTACACAAGAATTCAAGCCATTAAAAGCATGCAATACATATATATGCATTCGGCCATCACCCAAGTTGTTCAACACACAAAATTTCCATGTTTTTCCTTCATTCACACATACTACAACATACATACATCATTTTTAACACAACAAAAGCATGAAATCCTTACCTTTCTTCAAGTTCTTCACTTGGGGTTGAAGTTGTTTTCTTGCCACAATCTTTATATCAACTTGAAGAGCACCTTGTGCTTAGTACAAAAATCACAAGAGATGAATTTTTGAACCAAGGAATGGGCTCCAATTTTTTTTTTCTTTCTTTTCTTCCTTTCTTTCTCTCCCACCCGAAACCTCTCTCTCTTTTTTTTTTTCTTGTTCTTTCTTTATGTTTCTTGAATGTTCTTGATAATTATCCCACTATAATATACCACATAATTAAATTGTGGGCTTGGGCTATTTTTAACCCACTATGGCCGGTTGGGCCTTCCCAAATGGGCCTTGTCTTATTATTTTTTTTGAGCCCAAAATTGTTGGTTACATATTGATCCATAAGGCAAATTTCCAAAATTCCGATTTTGCCCTTGGCCACCTTTCGTAATTCTATACCATTGACTTCATAACTCACACATTCACACCAAGTAGTGTCCAATTGTGGCCTTATTCATCACAAGTCCATTTATCTTGAATTTTTCGAATAAACAAAAATGTCGGATGTAACATTCTCCCCCCCTTTAGAACATTCGTCCTCGAATGTTAAATTGACCTTATGGGGCGCCATACTACTCCGGGAGGGTTCTCTTTATAGTCGTCCTTTGCTGACTTTCCGACATGGCTTCTTTACCAACATTATGAGGTAATTTTTTCACATCACAGATTTAGATGCTTTCATAATATATCTTCTCGTACCCCACGCAATCGTCGAACCATAAGCTATATTCTTGTAACTGACGAACGCTTTCCAGACGTCATAGTCCGTATCATTTCTTGTTACACTCCGGAGATTTCTACCACATCGATATAATCCCACTTCATTCCAGACACTTCTTACCAACAGATTCAGGACTGGAACCGGACGCGTAGAAGTATATCGGACAGATTCGCAGTCAAAGTCAGGGGCACGGAAGTATGTCAGACAGACCTGAGATCGGAGTCAGACGTATAAAAAGGTATCGGACGGGTTTCGAAATCGGAATCAGGCTTACAGAAATGTATCATACAGAGCCGCACTTAGAATCAGACATGCGGAGATGTATCAGACAGACATGCGATCGAAATTAGACGTACAGAGGCACACCAGACGGATTTATATCCGGAGTCAGAAATACAGAGGTGTGTCAGACAGATTCGTAATCGGAGTTAATCGTACAGAGATATGTCAATCAGGAACGTATTCAGAATCAATCATACAAATCGTCTTGGGTGTCGCTTATCGACTTTTTCAAAGATTCTGCTTACTCGCCCTTCTTATCTCTCTCCTTCCCTACTATCTATACTCTTTTTCCTTTTTACAACTATCGTCATACCAGACTAACTTATGATGTACTTGGGCGTTTTCTATTCCCCTGACAACATTCGGGTCGTCGCTGACTGTTCTCCAGATTCGCTAAATTTTCCGAGTGGTATCGCACCTTTTGCTTTTTGCCCATTTAATCCGCGTCGGACTATGTGGTGTCTGTAAAGGCACTAATTACCCCACACATTCTCCTTTACTTTAGATTACCCCAAATTTTCATTTATGTCCATCATACCTACACTTGTGCAAAACTTTGCATTACTTCCCAGGGGGTCACCCATCCCAGAATTGCTATGGCCTGAGCACGCTTAACTCCGAAACTTTCATGCATTTCGACACGTTAGGGCTAATATAATTTCGTCGATTGCCCCTCACGACCTTTGTCACGTAATTTTAGAGTACATCGGGGTCTTCGCAGATTTTCTGAAAAATTTTGGTAGCGGGTCCCACCCCCGGCTAAGTCATACCATTACCATATTGCCTTTCTGAATCTCGGTGTCTACCAAATTAACATTTATCTTACTATTTCTAATACCCAGAAGTATGAGATCACGTGATTCAACAAAATACAAAATTATCCATACATACATTTCTCAAAAAGGATTGGCTGGCGTACCTGGGCGTGCACTCGAAGACGCTCCTGGATCCTGCCGGCCGGTTAAAGCAAACACGCGGTTCGAAGGACCGCTGTAACCAGAGGTTGCACCACGTCCTCTGCCACGACCCGCTGGCGCTGGTGCTGGTGCTCCTCGCCCCGCAGGGCGCATGGCTGCTGAAGGAGAAGATGAGCCTGCAACGGACCCAGCAGGCCGGGCTGAACCCGAACTGCCCTTAAGTGGGCACTCTCTGACTCGATGGTCTGGGCTCCCACAAAAACAACAAGCGCCCGTAGCGCGGTAACACTCCCCCGGGTGGGGCCTCCCACAATAAGAACACGGGGGTATGGGTGGCCTCGACTGACCAGGACCTCTGGAGCTCTGTCCTGCGAACTGTGGGGGCGTACTGTAGGCTGGCTGGGACGAATACCTATTTCTCTGCCGCTGGGAAGGCTCGCTCTGAAATCCCTCTGAATACCCAGCCGATCTGGCTCTCTTAGGCTGGCCCCTGTCGTAACCCCTATCAGGCCGACGTTCCCTACGTCGGTCCTCCATGCCCTGGGCGTGTGCCTGTACCCGGGCTACATGCATCCCTGGCTGAGCAGCCACAGCCAAACAACCATCAATCAGATAAGAGTCCAGTCCCATCACATACCTGTGCACCCTGTCGGCCATCTCAGCTACTATGGTGGGTGCATACCTAGCCAGTGAGTCGAACTCTAGGCTGTACTCGCGAACACTTCTACCATTCTGTCTCAAGTTCAAGAACCGATCAACCCTAGCTCTTCGTAGCTCTGGTGGTAGAAAATGGTCAAGAAAGGCCTTAGTAAATTCGGCCCATACCGCTGCGGGCGCGTCGGCACCCCTGGAGAGCTGCCAAGACTCATACCAATTTGCTGCCACCTCATACAGTCGATACGAAGCCAACTCCACAGACTCAGTCGGCGAAGCCTTAATCAATCGCAGTGTGCTCTCCATCTTTCTGATGAACTCCTGGGGGTCCTCCTCAGATTTTGTCCCGGAGAATTCTGGAGGACTACATGTCAAAAACTCGCGAGCCCTGGAGCTCTCATACCTGTCCGCACGACCACCCCCAAATCCATGCCTACGAACCTGCTCCGCCATTAGTGTGGTCAATAACTGAACCGCATCTCGCATGGCCCTACTCTCCGCCCCTGCCGGTGGAGCTGGAGGCTCGGGCGCTGGAACCTCAGGAGCTTGCGGTGGAGCCGTCTCCCGATTAGCAGCCCCTGCTGTTCTGATATCCTCTCGCGAAGGGGGGTGTAACAGACCCAGACGACGGGGGCACATCCTCAAGTGCAGGCTGAACACTGGCCCTGGTAACCCTCGGGGCCTGGCTAGTCTCTCCTGCTTCAATCCTCGCCTTGCCCTTCTGGGCGGCTGTTTCCTTCCTCGGAGGCATCGCTGAAACATAGCAGATCGTTAGGAGAGGATCATCCTACTAATACAGTTCTATCGCACGACCTAAGAATCCAAAGAAGGGTAACATCCTAAATGCCCTGTAGCTTCCCGTTTATAGATGTGGTGCACAACACATCGATAAACAAGCCTCTACTAGACACGGCCTGTAGACATTCCGAGGACTAACCGCTTTGATACCACTTTTGTCACGACCCAAACCCCGTGGGCCGCGACTGGTACCCTAACTGGGTACCCAGACGTACCTACCTGACCGAGTTCGAATCATACAGAATTTTTTTTTTTTTTCTTTTCAAAACAGAAGTACAGAAATAGGCCGGTACAAATACGGCGTGCGCGTAACATACATATATATACATATACCTGAACACACAGATATTTACAGATAAGCCGATAAGGCTAACATACAGACGGAACCCGTAACCCACACATCTATCTACAGGCCTCTACAGACATACAGAATCATATGACGGGACAGGGCCCCGCCGTACCCAGAATATACATACATACGGAGTACACAGAAGACAGAAAATATATACCAAAAGATGTGCTCCGAGTCAAAGGAGCTCTTCGAATGGCAGAGTCAGAACCTACGCTGGCGGCGTGTCACCTGGCGCGTCTATACCTGCGGGCATGTAGCGCAGCCCCCGAAGAACGGGGGTCAGTACGGAAAATGTACCGAGTATGTAAAGCAGAAACGTAACAGATATAAACATAGTCCGAACTAGAATCACAGAAATATAACGGGCAAAATCATAAGTCAAACTAACAGACAGAGTTATGATCCAGACAGACATACAGAATCGTGTTACACACAAATGAACAGAATTATAGTTCGGAAAGACAGGCGGAGTCATAATACGGACAGACGAGCAGAATCTGAATCCATACGGACATACAGAAGCAGAAGCCATACGGACATACAGAAATAGTTGTAACACAGACGGACAGACAGTAGTATGACGGACAGAATTATGCATGCAGAGTAGCACAGAGTCATACAAAATCATACAAAGGCGTGTGCTTTATAAATACAGATGGCACACGCATATATTCATACAGATCCCGGCCCTGTCTGGGGGCGCGGTAACAGAACCCGGCCCTCTTAGTACGGGACGCGGTGGACAGACAGAATCATATCAGATCATATGCCATCCTGGCCGCCATCCCCATACACAGATCATACAGACATACAGATCCCGGCCCGTACGCCGAGGGACGCGGTGAACAATGCAGAGAAAATATGCACGATAACAGAACCTGGCCCGGGTCGCAGTGAAAGAATGCATTGAGACAGACACGAATCGATAAATGAGAAACCACCTACCTACAGACTCAACATACAGACTCGATCAATCAGAAGGGTGCCCAACGGCGAGCCAAAATCAGAATATCCAGATAGTATGCATAGCACGCGCTCATATCCTAGTTAGGAAGGCACGACAGATTTTCAGAATGGGATGCTCGGATGTTCAGAAATCATATTGTATAAATTACACAAAACTATCCATAATATTCACAAAATAATAGTTCAGAAGTTTTTGGAGAAGATCGGACCAAAACAGAAGTATTTTAAAAATCGTACCGGAAGTATCGGGCCTTGTGGGCCCACCTCGGACCAACCCGAGGCTACATACGTAAATTACTGATGATTGACCTTATGAGGTCACCCGTACTCATTCGGAAGTGTTCCGACTCCGTTTGGGGAAGTTTTGTGCAAAATCTCACTTTAAGGACAATTTGTAAGAAAATAGGTTCAATTGAACTGAAGGAATTAGAGCGGTTTTCCGTCTCGAATTCCGGGGAACGGAGTCGGACCTAAGGCTCGCGGCCGAGCCTACCACATCCAGAACATGCCTAGGAACGTAGAGAAGTGCTTCACATACCTCGATGGCGCCTTATGCTCGCTCGGCGTCAATCCAAATTTCGTCCAAAATCTGGAAATGGTCAAGTTTACCATTTGGTTAGTTTCATTCTTTCAATACCCCAAGCTTACACATACTTGCCTACCGAAATTTCGGCAGCATTTCCTCTGTATATTCGACATCCCCAAAAGTTAAAACACAGCCAACAACCAACACAACAACCCAGAGAATGATATCAAAACAACAACAAACATCAAGACATACATTAAGGCATCATTAGCCAGCTTCCAACATAATGAAACATTTTTTCGTTTCAAACTTACATTTCCAAACCAAACTTATTATTTTCGCATCTATTATCCATCAAGATCATTATAGCATACGTCGGAGGCATATCATACCATTTCCACACACTATACACACGATATACAAACATACAAACTTTCCATTAAAGCCACTACTTATCCAATTTTTCCAACCTTCCACATACAAGTTCATCAACACATTTTTACATTCCAAATTCATTATCCTTAATCATATTTTCAAGAAATCACGATAACGCGACATACTTTCCGACGACAACTTAATCAACAATTTCTTCGTTTTAGCTTAACCATTATCCTTCCGTCTACTTCATAAGGCCATAACAACACAATTAACATGCTAACAAGATTTAACTCACCTTCCAACATCAACACACACACACGGCCACACCCCAAAATTCTCAATTTTCCTTAATTCATTCAACTTTCATTTCTAATACAATCCCCACCATCCTACAACTAACTTACACAAGAATTCAAGCCATTAAAAGCATGCAATACATATATATGCATTCGGCCATCACCCAAGTTGTTCAACACACAAAATTTCCATGTTTTTCCTTCATTCACACATACTACAACATACATACATCATTTTTAACACAACAAAAGCATGAAATCCTTACCTTTCTTCAAGTTCTTCACTTGGGGTTGAAGTTGTTTTCTTGCCACAATCTTTATATCAACTTGAAGAGCACCTTGTGCTTAGTACAAAAATCACAAGAGATGAATTTTTGAACCAAGGAATGGGCTCCAATTTTTTTTTTCTTTCTTTTCTTCCTTTCTTTCTCTCCCACCCGAAACCTCTCTCTCTTTTTTTTTTCTTGTTCTTTCTTTATGTTTCTTGAATGTTCTTGATAATTATCCCACTATAATATACCACATAATTAAATTGTGGGCTTGGGCTATTTTTAACCCACTATGGCCGGTTGGGCCTTCCCAAATGGGCCTTGTCTTATTATTTTTTTTGAGCCCAAAATTGTTGGTTACATATTGATCCATAAGGCAAATTTCCAAAATTCCGATTTTGCCCTTGGCCACCTTTCGTAATTCTATACCATTGACTTCATAACTCACACATTCACACCAAGTAGTGTCCAATTGTGGCCTTATTCATCACAAGTCCATTTATCTTGAATTTTTCGAATAAACAAAAATGTCGGATGTAACACAAACCCAAGAACCTCAACTATAACACATTCATTCCTTCCAAATTCATGACTTATACCATTAATCCACACATTAACAATGCAATCCTAACAAATACAAAAATTATATAAAATTCACATTAATTTCCAAATCAACCCATAACCACCACAACATCACTTTGAGTCGTTAAACTTGCATTTTTCTTCATAGGATCCACAACGACGACAACTTAAATACTAACGACGATTTATTCATTCTCAACTACACAAAAGGGGGGGCATACGGCCAACACCACACCCATACACAAAGATGATTTTTCATTCTTTCCTTCACACTACAACAATCAAAACATGCCAACTAAAGCTAATACATCACTTTGAGCATCACATACACACACGGCAAAACACCTTCCACACGACCCAACTTCAACTTGACTCTTATCATGAATTTCTTCCATTCTAGCACACAACAACACATATAAACCATTTATAACACATAAAACAAGATTAGAACTCACATTTCCTCTTCAACTTCTCAACTTGCCTAAAGTGGTAGATAGAGAAAACGAGCAATCTAACGCTTCTAACAACACTTCCACGTTAACAAGCGCCTTTCAATTAGCAAGTTTTCTTGAAGAAATTATTTTTTGATAGCTCAAAATTGATCTTGAATTTCCAAGAGTTTGGCCGAAATCCCCTTAAGTCTTGCTCTCCATTTTATCTTCTTGAAGGTTCTTGAAAATGAATAAGGATGACCTCTCTTTATTAATTCATCACATGCCCAAATTTTTTAAAAAAACATGGGCTTGGGCCTCCCTTTCTAGGCCATGGCCAGCCACCCTACCATCTTGGGCCTTTTGTTCTCTTTTTTTTTTTGAGCCCAATTGATGGCTAAACTTTGTAATTCATGAAACAAGTTTCCGAAATTCCAATTTTTGTCCCTTGGCTTTCCTCCGTGTTTCCACATCAATATTTTTCATGAACAACACACACATATATTAATTCAAATCACATATGACCTTATTCCTTACAAATCAAAATTATTTTGAATTTTTCCGAATGCGCGAAAATACGGGATATAACATAGACACCTCAAAAGGTTTGATAGACTCCGGCTCAATTATAAATCGACCCGCAATATATGGAGTAACATATGATAATGTGGAGCCCGGATCAATCAAAGCGTATACATCATGAGAAAATACCGATAATATACCTGTGACCACATCAAGAGAAGTCTCAAGATCTTGGCGTCCAGCCAAAGCATAAATATGGTGCAGAGGACCGCCAGTACTGGGAGCTCTGCCCCTACCCCTACCATGGCCGACTGGCGCATGTGAACCTGGCCCCGTAGGGCGTACAGATGCCGAAGATCCGGCTACCGACCCTGATGGCTGGGTCCTACCTCTACCCTGCACTGAGGGGCAATCACGCATAATATGGCCTGGCCGACCACATGAATAGCAAGCGTCTGAACCTGATCGGCACTGACCCCAATGCAACTTTCCACACTAAGAACATCGTGGTACGGGTGGCCTTGGCTGGCCTGAATCACCTCTAAACTGAGACCCCGAATAACCCTGACTCGGCTCGGAACGAGTAGATCTGTCAAATCTCTGCCCCGTGAACTGTGGAGGTGTACTGGTTATAGAATAGCCTGAATGGCTGGGAAACTGCTGTCTGTGTCCACCCCTGGACTCGCTCCTCGAACCCGAAGGTCTGGCCCTCTTGTTATGGCCCCTATCCTGCTCACGTTCATTTCTCTGCTGCTGTAGGTGTTCCTCTAATTCCTGAGCATGTGCCTGAATGCGTGCAATGTCCATGCCATCCTGAAGGGACGCAGTCAAACATTTATCCATCAAGTGTGGCCCTAGGCCTTTCACAAACCGGTGCACCCGATCGCCCATATCCGCTACCATGGCCGAAGCATACCTAGCCATGGAATTGAAGCGGAGACTATACTCTATAGCACTCATGCTACCTTGCCTTAGATTCAAGAATTTATCGGCCCTAGCTCGCCGAACTTCTGGAGGCATGTAGTGACGGAGAAAAGCATCGACAAACTCTTGCCATACCGGCGGAGGTGCTTTGGCTCCCCGCGAAGCCATCCAAACCGTATACCACTGGATTGAGACATCCCTCAATCTATAAGATGCTAGCTCTACCGATTCGGTGTCTGAAACATGTATGAACCGGAGCGTCCTTAGCATACCATCAATAAAGTCCTGGGGATCCTCCTCCAGTTTCGACCCAAAGAATTCCGGGGGTTTCAAAGCAATGAAGTCACGGGCCCTTGCACTAACAGTCTTGTCACCTTGCCCTGCGCTTGGCCTCTGAGTCTGGGCCGCAACCAACTAAGTCAACAAATTAATGGCCTCTCTCACATCTTGGCCTGAAGCATTCCGTGGAGGAGCTGGAGCTGGGGCTGAGGCTCCCACGTGCTCCTCAGTAATAGGCACTTTCTGGGAGGACTGAGATTGAGCCGCACTCTGGGACGCATCTTCCTCTACTACCGGTGGCGGTGCTCTTTCAGCCCGCTTTTCTGCCACCGTCATGCCCTTTTGGGCTGCTGTAGCCTTTTTCTTTTTAGGCATCTCTGAAATACACAACACACGATTTAGGAACAAGAATTTCTTACATCATAGCTCTATCACACGATTCTTATGAAGAAAGAAGGTCATATATTCCTAAGATGTCCGCAGCTTCTCGTTTATAAGTGTGGCGCGCAACACACCCATAACCAAGACTCTACTAAACACGGCTCGTAGACACATCCTAAGACTGAACTGCTCTGATACCACATTTGTCACGACCCGACTCGGGGCCGCGACGAGCACCCGGTGATAACCCACCCGAGCACCCTCTTAGCTTACTCTTATACTTACATCTAGGTGATCCCCATAATCATACATGCATTTCTATTCATTCATCAACTAGTCCCATATGGACAACCGCACATTTATATCATCATAGGCATTCATGCCACATCAATATACATGGGCCAACGTGGCCGACAAAATGATATACAAAACATAGGCCGACAAGGCCAAACACATCTACCCACACACACACATGTCTACGAGCCTCTAAGAGTAAAACATATCACATTAGCGGGACAGGACCCCGCTATGCCTATAATTATATACACAAAATATTGTGTACCCAAAAGATATGGCACCGAAGGAAATGGAGCTCTCTATAAAATCCCCGAATAAGCAGCTAAGGATCAAATCTGTCTCCCTGCGCACCTGCGGGCATGACGCAGCGTCCACAAACAAAAGGAAGTCAGTACAAAGAATGTACTGAGTATGTAAAGCATGATCAGCATCAATATAGAAGCATAATAGATATCATATGAAGATAGCATAGGAGGGGAGACAGTAATATCATCATCATGTCGCTTACTTGCATACACCGTCGTTCGTATCCCATAATAATACTCGTACCATACTTGTGCTCATATTCGTATACATGTCCTTATTCATATTCCTATACATAGTCTTTTCACATTCATATTCATATTATATACATAGTCATTTCATATACACAGCATTTACATAGCATACCCAACCTCATGGGATCGGTGTCTTATACATACTTGGCCAACCAAGGCTCAAGGTCATACATACCTGGCCCTACCAAGGCATCAGGGTTATCCGTACCCTCTGCAGAGGTGTGCGCGCATTACGTAATCGTATACATACTTTATACATATAAATATATCCTACCCGGCATTATAAGCTCGGGGTATCATTATAGCCCTTCATAGGCACATATACATACATCATAGCTCGTAAGCATCTTTAATCTCATTTTACTCTCATCATCATTTCTATCCTCATCACTATCGTTACATCTACATTATGGACTTACTCGTCAAGCGAGGAACATAGTAAAATCATAGTACATATCAAGGGTCGTGAGCTTATGAGCTTGGAATGCCAACCATGTGGAGACAACATACTCATATAGAGGAATTTAGGAATTCGGCCAAGAACCATGCCTTATGAAAGAAGGGTTAGCCTTACATACCTTTCCGTCGAACTATTCTACACTTGCACGTTCCCTTCCAATGCTAGCGTTTATACCTTCATTAATGTCATAACAATGGCCATTAGTCATTCACATTAACCACATTATCTAGATTCCTCAATTTGCCTCTAATTCACCCACATTCATGATTATAACACCCATCTTCGTCCATTCGTCTAAAGTATTTAGTTCATGATTTTAATACCATTTATAACACATTCATATCACAACACAACAATATTCATAACTCAATTCAAACTATTTCTCAAAATGTCACTATTCATCATTCATGACCTAGTTGACCACATTTTCTACAATCCATGTATTTTAATTCTTCAATACCTTAAACATCTTGTAAAAATCATGAATCTTACCTTAGAAGTTGTAGGAACAAGCTTTGGTAGATAATACTCTTCTTTGAGCAAAACCTTAGTTTTTCTCCATTTGGATTTCTTGACTTGGATGATCCTTGATGACTCCCTTATCCTTGATTCACTTGTCTTAATGTTATGGATGACTTATAATCCTTGGAAACTCATATAATAAATGCAGAGAGAAGTTCTAGAGAGAAGTGGTGTAATGTTGTAAATGAAATAAGATAAGTCTTGATCCTCATATTTAATGAATTAAAAAATTTGTGCTGGGTGAACAGTGGTCGTCCATGGAGGTTTACGGTCCGTATTTCAGTTTACGGACCGTCCCTCGTGGTCGTTTTTAAGCTTAAGCAAAACCAGAAACTTTGTCCTGCATGCATGGTGATTTACGACCATGGTTTACGGGTCGTAAATCACTTTACAGTCCGTCCACCAGGTCGTATTTTAGCCATTTCCTCAGCTGGCAGAAAGTTGAAGTTGGACATGCCAGTTTACGACGTCAAGTTTACGGACCGTATTGCACTTTACGGTCCGTATTTTGCACTATACGACCACTGGGCAGTTTTGCCAACTTTCAATTTTTCTCATTTCTCGACTTTTCATTCTAATCATCCACATCCCTTTATATACATTTCCCATGAAACATTATACACTCGCACTCCTCGCACACATCATTAGTTCATTTACTTGCGTACCAACGGGAAATTTTCCGAGGTGTAACACAAATAGACAAAGTATATGTATGATTTAAAAGAAACTCCTATTGTTAGAGCCACTAGGATGGCTAAGGTTCTTGACTTCCAAAAACTGTTTTGTTATGTCTTGATACATGTGTGTGGTTCCAAAAGTTCTATTTTGATTTGATCCATAGCGATATTCGAATGGTACTTGAAATGACTATTGCTTTGATTTTCCAAATATAGCTTCTGAAACGTTTGTAGAGGTTTCTGTACTAAAATGTTCATAACTTTCTTATACTAACCCGGATTGACCCGAAACGTGTTTGTGATCTTTCAAGTGTCGTTTTGTGTACTCATCCATCGAGTCTTAAAAATTGATTTATGTGCATATAGTTTCTCACTACTCTGCTCGTGCATGCCTCAATGAATCTTTCACTGAGTCCCGGGCCGGGTATGTTATCGTGCGCACTCCACTGCATTGTTCACCGAGTCCCTCACTAGAGGGCCGGGTACGGTATGTATATACATGATGACATGATGAGATGATGATATGTTATGGCGGCCAGGAGGGCATATGATGACTTCATTCACCGAGTCCCTCACTAGAGGGCCGGGTACGGTATATATATATATATATATATATATATATATATATATATATATATATGCATGCATGAGGATATGATAGTATGATGACATGATTTTATCCACCGAGTCCCTCACTAGAGGGCCGGGTACGGTATATATATGCATGATGATATGATAGTATGCTGACATGATGATATTATTTTATCCACCGAGTCCCACAATGGGCCAGGTACGGTATATGATGATGGTATGCATGATTTTCATTTCAAAAGGCATATGTATTGATGTTTTAAAAATCATACTTGTTTCTAGTAAATTTCCATTTTGGTTATGATCCTCTTTACGGTATTTCATGTTTTACATGCTCAATACATATTCCGTACTGACCCCTTTCTTCGGGGGCTGCGTTTCATGCCACGCAGGTACATACAGATGAGTAGAAGACATTGCTAGAAGAAGTTCCAGTGGGATTGGCGAGCTCCATTTCCTTCCGGAGTGTTGCCGAGTCAGAGTACATATATATATGTTATGATTTCTTCATTGATGTTAGAGACTTTGCAGACAGAGTCACGTATGTGGGTTGTCAGTCTTGTAAGCGGCTCTACAAGCCGATGTACCATTATGCATTATGTTGCGAATTCCATATGATTACAGATTTTACTTGACTTGAGAACAACGTAAGGAATGTTTCTGAAAGCCTTTACTATGTATTTCGGTTTATTTGATTTAAGAGTCCAAAGAGATTATGAGTGTAATAAGAATCAGTGGGTTCGCTCGGCCCTAAATAAGGGTCGGGTGCCCATCAAGCCTTATCAAGGTTAGGGTGTGACAGAACGCTTCTTGAGGTAGTCGGGAGAGTCTTGATGGAATTTGAGCAATTTAGAAGCTTTTAAGTTGAATAATTGAAAAAGAGTTGACCAATAGTTGACTTTTAGGTTAACGAGTCTTTTTGACATTTTTTGTCAGTTCTAATAGTTGGTTCGGTTCCTAAGGCACATAAGGGGTGTTTTGGTCATTTGGTTGGAAACTAGGTTTTAGGGGTTGATTGGGCTAAGATTACCTCATTTGTAGATTCCGAGGGCGCAGATGCGTTTGTAGCGTATTTTTATAGTAGGTTGCATGCTTGATTTGTATCCAGGAGGTCTCAAAATAGTGTCGGGTTTTGGGTTTCGGGTTGAAGTTGGTGAAAAACAAGAATTTTCTGGTTTTTGGTGTCCGCATATGCGGACTTAGGGTCGCATCTAAGGCCCGCCTATACGGACTTGGTCCTCAGATACGAGGCTGTGTGTTATCAAATGAGGCCGCATCTGCGGATATATCACTACAAATGCGAGGCCACATCTGTGGAAAATGGGTCCCCATAAGCGAGATCGCTGGGGTGAGGATCATTAAATCCCCAAATTCAAACCATTTCTTTCCATTCACTAAATTGGAGACTTAGAGGGTTTTTAGGGGCGATTTTGCTGGTCTTTTTGAGGATTCTTCCATTAGGTAAGTTTTATACCTTCTTATTTTGTATATGTTGCCTTTAAAGTGGGGAAATCATGTTAGAGAACCACGTTTAATTTGAGGATTTTGGGGTGATAAACCCTATGTTGATTTTGAACTATCTTTCTTTCTAAATCATGTCTTGTTGGGAAAGTCTCTTGATTCTAATCATTTAATCATTGAAGTAACTAGTTGTTATGCTTGAATTTCTCTTTTACTTAAGATTATGATCATGGAAGATAAGGGTTTTCTTATAAATTGTGGGTTTTGATGGAATAATGAAATTGATGCTCAATTGAGACTAGTTTGTGATGAAAATTGGTATTTGGACTCCCTAGACTTTGGGTAGCTTAATTTTCCTATGAATTTTCTATTTTACATGTGGGTTGGGGTTCTCTTTTAAGGGTTATTTTTTTTTGATTGGTTTTATGGCTTCATGGGTATCATTAGCCTCGTAATCTAATGTAGAAAAGCTCTAGTAGACTAGTTCGTGGCACCTGTTCGGCTTCTAGGTAGGTGACGATTTACTTATGTCTAGACTCCGATTAGCGAATCATATATGTATAGTAGTGATTGATGGGAAAAACATGATAAGCTTTCGGGCATGGTGTGGAGTTATATTCCGATTAAGTTGGTATTGTCAGTTGTTATGTGGGCTTTTCATCATATTGATGTGAATCTCTTTGTTTCTTGAATTCTCACTAATCTCAATGGAAGGATTGGTTCTGATAAATTGGATTACGATTTGTATTCATGGTAATTATTATGGCTTCTACGAGTGTCATATTGATGAGGTTGAGTTATGCATGGCAGACATCCTATATTTCATGTATTATTGATTTGACATGATTACTCTTGAAATGATGATAAATGAGAGACTGGAGCCTTCATGGTCTTTGCCGGAGAGAGTAAAAGAGAGAGAGAGAGTGCCCGTGATATGAGGTTACATACAAGAGTGAAAGAGAGTGATCGTGATCTGAGGTACATACTTCTTTTCTTTCTCAACGGTGAAGTCAGACCAAGCTCATGAGCTTATTATCCTAGGTCGGAACAAGTTGATAAGACCCCCTTTTTTACGTCCCCATGTTCCCCCCGTGTGGCGACATGGGGGTAAAAAAAGGAAAGAGAGGAATGGGGTATGAGCGACCGTGGTACATGGACTTCGCAGGGCCCCCGTGGGTCATGAATATTATGACATTGTCCTTAGAATTTGTGTATGGTACGGAGAGGAGGCCTGGGGGGCATTGCATTGCATGGCATATTATTACATTCATTCCACATCATGGCATATTATTTATTAATTCATGTTGTTGATATACTGAGTTAATGTCTATTGTGAGGACTTAATTAATGAATTGACAGACTTGTGGATTAGAGGCTCCACCTAGGCTTATGATGTGAGTTGTTGGGATCCATTGCGACTATCATTATGGTGAGACTTTCCTTATTATCGTTGTTGTGTGTTTGTCTTGACTGCTTATCTTCTCTATTTATTAAATTTTGTCTATGTATATGCGTGAACTAATTGTCGTCGGCCTGTGATACCTGTGAGTACGTGTGTTTTGTACTCATACTACTCTTGCTGCACTTTTCTCTGAGTGCAGAGTACGTCACAGGTTCCAGTTCCTGTCCTCGCGAGTGATCCCGAGGCTTGTTGATAGAGTTTCTAGGGTAAGCCATTTTCTAGATCCGTAGCCCAGAGGCTCTTCTACATACATATATATATATATATCCTTTCTTTTCCGAGATAGTATTTATTAGACTTGATTTGTATTTCCTTTTCAGACTATGTATTTATTTAGTAGTGTTTCTGGTACTAGTTTTAGACCCGATTTTGGGGTATTTATGTATTAGTACTTCCACACTTATTCATATATACCGAGACTGTTAGTATATTAGCTTCTTATTTCCGCTTGATGACTGCTAATTAAAATGAATTAGTATAAGGGAAGGGCTCGCCCACTATGGGGTTTGTGTGGGTGCCCTCACGAACCATGATTTGGGTCATGATAAGTTGGTATCAAAGCCCTAGGTTACTAGTCTTACAAGTACAAGAGCAATGTCTAGCAGAGTCTTTCGGATCGGTACAATGAGCTCTGTACTTATCTGCAAGAGGCTATAGGACATTTAGGAATCTTTCATTCTTTCATTCCTTTCGTGCTACTTTATTCAAATTGGTATCTAGATGATTCAAATAGTATCTGACTTCTATTCCTATTCTCTCACAGATGGTGAGGACACGTGCTACAGTTGCCAGAGACTATGTACCCGCTCCAACTGTTGTGGTTGGGGCATGAGGTCGCGGCCGAGCCAGAGGCCGCGGTAGAGGTAGAGGCGTGGGGCAGCATCGGATTGGGGTAGACCAGATCAGCGTCTCCTGAGCCCGAGGTAGAGTACGACGGTGAGTTTATAGAGAAGGAGCAGCCAGGACTAGCCCAGGCTCAGCCACCGTCTATCATTACAACTCCTATACTCTAGGATGCCATGGTTCGCATTCTTAAGCCTTTTTGAGGGGATGCATAAGTCAGGCACCCTCCCAGCTACTCAAGACAGTTCCCAGACCTGAGTTGGAGGTCAGACTCCAGATCAGTTCTGTGCTATTGGGGCATAGCCCGCTACTGTTGTGGCTTCCTGCATTGATGAGGTTCTACCGCCTGCCTTAGCTCCTATGCCCCTTGCTGGCCCAACTATGAGCCATAAGGTGTAGGATCTATTTGTGAGGTTTACCAAGATGAAGCCGCAAGAGTTTTATGGTACCCCCCAGAGAGGACGCATATGAGTTTATTGTGGATAGTCATGAGAGGTGGCATAAGTTGGGAGCAGTTGAGTCACATGGGGTTGATTATATTTCCTTCCAGTGGCATGAGGACATAAAGTTATGGTGGAGGTCCTATATTGAGTGTCGAACAGCTGGGTCGCCTCCTTTGACTTGGACCCAGTTCTATCAGGTGTTTCTAGAGAAGTACGTCCCCCGAACTTTGAGGGACAGGAGGAGAGGTGAGTTCAATGACTTACAGAAGAGAAGGATATCCGTAGCCGAGTATGAGTCTAGATTTCACTCTTTGGCCCGTTATGCTTATCAGTTACTCCCCACCAAGGTAGAGAGGGTGAGGAGATTCGTCAAGGGATTAGTGCTTTCGTTGAAGCTGGCGACTCTATAGTTGGTAACTTTTAGTTCTTCTTTCTAGTCTGTGGTTGATCATGCTACTGAGGTGGAGTGTACAAGGGTTAAGGCTCATGATGGGAATGATGATAAGAGGATCTGGCAGCTCGACAATTTCAGTTGTTCGACTTCTAGAGGTAGGAGCCATGTGGGTAGGAGTCATCAGTACCACTCTCACAGCCTCATTCAATCAACGATTCATATTATAGCTGGTGGCCCTTCTGGGCTTAGTGGATTCAGTGCCGGATAGACTTCTCGAGATTCTTACACTCGACCTGTAGATCGTGAAAGGTATTCGGGGTTTTCAGTATTAGTGAATCATCCCCAGCTGCTCAGAGGTTGTTATGTGTGTGGTGACCCGGGATATTTCACAAAAGAATATCCCAAACCCAGGCAGAGTGGGACTCAGCAGGGGTCCCAATTCTAGAATCCAGCACCTTGGGTTAGCAGAAGTGGTTTTTCAGGTAGGGGTGGTGCACAGCCTAGATGAGGTGGTTCTCAGTCCGGGAGAGGTTGTCACCAGTCCGGTAGGGGCAGTTCACAAACAGCGAAGGATAGATGTTACTCCTCGCCCTCCCAGGAGCTAAGGGCGTTCCGTACTTATGGCATATTTTCGCAAAAGGAGCTTATAGAGGGTTAACATCGTGACCATACGCGGGATATAAGTCATGACAAACGGGTGTTACACCTTGGAAAAATTTCATATCGTTAGTACCGTTACTAAACGAACGTGAGCTTGGAGAGGCCATGGAACTATTATAAGACTAAGAAATACTTCTAACAAGTAATAAGAGAATAGCTAAAGGTTCTGAGGTCAAGCTGGTTGGAGAAAGTAAGTTATCAAAGCTTTGGGAAAAACTAGGCAAATTTCGGACAGGATTTTTTGTTCAAATTGAGTGAGCTATATCTCCTAGCATATGAGAAGTTATGGAGTTCATAAGCTATCCAAATTGAATTTCATCGAGTCTAGTTTTCAACGCAACAAAAATTGTTTCAATACGACATCAAAGTAGGGAGTTATGGGCATTTTAAAACTGACTGCCAGAGGCCCGCGAACCTGCGTGAAAATCCTGGAAGCCCACTTAAAAGCCCATTAAGTGACCCGACCCACAGCCCTATTAATAGCCCCAAACTGATTTTGTTTACTCATTTTTCACCCATTCTCACCACCTAGAAGTCTCTAGAAACCTCTCTAACACTCCTTCAAGCCTCCACACCAACCTTAACCCAATTTGGTGGGTTCCAACTTCAACTTAGGCTCGGAAAGTACGTATTACTTTGTAGTTTTCGATATCCGTTGTAGTATCAACTTGGATAAGAGTAGGAACCTCGAACCCGGCACACATGCAACCCATTTAAGGTAAGATGTTCCTCCATTATCAAAAGTTTACATAAATTCGCAAATTGGATATTGCTAGATTTAGCTCGTATTTAGTCGAATTGGTGGAAATACGAAATAAATCTATGATGGGTATTGATGATGGATTATGATGGATATTTTTGACAAATTAGTATGGGAATGAGTATGCATTATGATTGTTGGTGTTGGGTAGTTGTTATAATCCTGCGATCGGAGTATAAACAGAGGAAATGCTACCCGAATTTCCATAACTCCGAAAGAATTGGATATAACACCTAGAATACTTCGCATGCAAGCTATGAGAAGACTACCCTAGATTGTATATTTCCGTTTAGGTGCAAGAGAAGTACCAACATAGGAATAGGGAATTCCTCTAGGTCACATTTTTGAAGATAAAGGTATGTAAGGTTTTCACTATCATTTTCCTTAGCACGAATAAATACAACCCCTAGCGTGAATTATCAATCCATTCGAGTCTATTCCAGAATTCCTACATTTTACGATATATATATATATTATGAAAAATACGTATTTTATGAGAGGTACATATATTTTATGAAAGATGCATATTTATTTCCAGAAAACTCTATTTTTATGGAATTCCCGATATTTTACGAAATTAAGTAAACGTCCCCAGCTAAGTTGTTCATTGACTCCTATTAAACCGTCTGTATACTTTAAGAAAGATCCTTATGATGTTAATGTGAGTATTATCATTTGAGTCATTCCTTGTCCTCGTTATATGTCCCATAATGTATTTGGATGTATAACGACCTTACGTCACTCCGAAAGGCCCAATGTCACTTCTTTAACCCCTCATGCATTTATATATATATGTATGCACTATTTTACTCCACCGAGCCGCGCTATAGTCAGCCGAATACGACAATTGGATGTGCAACCACTGATCAGTTGGGTATTCACACCGAGTCCCATTAGGGCCGGGTACGTTATGATGTTTTCCCGGATGCAGGGAGGATGATGATATGATGATGATGATATACACACTGAGTCCTGAAAACGCCGGGTACGTTTCACACCGAGTCCTGAAAGGGCCGGGTACTCTTCACACCGAGTCCCACTACGGACGGGTATGTTATATATATATATATATATATATATATATATATATATATATATTGTGTATATTTACTTGCATATGAAAAATGATTTTCTCATGCATGGCATATTGTATGGTTTTAGATGTCACAGGTTACCAATTATCACTATTCTCTCATGTTTACATTCATATTTTACTGATGTCATTATTTCCTTGCCTTACATACTTAGTACTCTTATCTGTACTGACCGTCCTACTTCTTGGTGCGCTGCATTTCATGCTGCAGGTCCTGACAGGAAGAGCAGAAGGACATTCTCAATAGAATCGCCAGCTTCAACGGGACGTCAGCAAGTACCATTATGCCAGGCTTGCTAGTTCGGTATATATCGAGTGTGCATATTATGTATACGACATATGTACGTACTCTTAGAGGCTCATAGACAGTATAGTGGGTGTCAGAATCATGCATGTTTTCATTATACTTATGATACACATGTTATAGCCTGGGTGGCTATATGATATTTTTGATGTTCATGTTGCGGCCTTGACGGCCAGCTTATGTATACAGTCGTTCACAAAGAGGTTATGTTATCCTTGTGTTGGGCCTTTCTGTGTACCGGTGCTCTTATATGTACATGCTAATGATTACGATCAGGATTGTTGTATTAAGGTTATATTATGTAACGTCAGGTGGTATCCGACTGTTAGGGTCGGGTGCTTGTCATGCCCCTCGCCAGGGTGTGACAAAGTGGTATCTGAGCGGGTCAGTCCTAGGGATGTCTATGAGCCATGTCTAGTAGAGTCTTGTTTAGGGATATGAAGCGTGCCATACTTCTAAACAGGGGACTACAGGGCAGTTAGGAAATACCTCTTTTCTTCATGATCTAGATTATGCGATAGAGCCAGCAACGTAGGAAAGTTCGGTCCCGATTCTATCTTCTTGTTAGAATTGCAATTACGCTAATAAAAAAGAAAGGTTTCAATCATAAAAGAATGTGGGGTCAGCTCCGGAAATGGATATCAGACTAATGCCCCTTTGCTAGTACGGGTTAAAGAGTAATAGAAGAGATAAGGGGGAATATAAGTTATGCGATTGAGTCAAACCCTTCAAAGATTATGAGCTTTATCGTGAAGGATACGTCTAAGGACCCTATGAAACAACGCCATGACAGCTGTGAGTATGGCCCCACCACAAAATTTAGCTTTACACTCAGGGCCGATGAGTAGGATATGAGAAAACCATTACAGAAGTTGGCACATCCGACCTTTTCTTCAGGTCCAGCATTATGATGGGACCGCTACGGACGTTAGTCTTGCAAAATATCAGACGGTTTTTAGTTTCAAAAATTTGTTAATCAAGGACCGCTAGTGTATATATGGGAGCTGTACAAGAGGAATAAGATGGTCAACCAAGGGGAGCAGAGTAACTAAGGAAAATAGAACGGTTTAATGTCGAATATGCATTTGGTTAAGTTTCGCAGAAACAGGACCAATGTAGACTGATTACGAGGTAAAGTACTAACAGACGAAGCGAATTGCAACCAAGTCAAATAAGTATAAAGCAACAAGGGCACCTGAAGGGAAGTAGAGATAAAGTGCACCATTGTTACACCTCAGAAAAATTTTCCGTTCATGCACAGTGAATAGACTGACGAGGGTACGATGTATGCGATCTTTTGACTAGTAAGAAATAACATGTGATGATTCTAAATGAGATTTCAAAGTAAGAGAAGAAAGTTGCCAAGAGGAGGCAAGACATACGAGATGTATCGGAAAGGATTTACGAATAACGAATTAACAATGACTTAATGATGCTTTGGAGAAGAGTTATAATTACCCCTAGATTGTTAATGAAGTGATAAACAAGTGTCAAGAAGGTTCCATAAGGATTGGAGATCAAACGAGTCGACGAAAATGATTTTCGGAAAACTGTGAATTGTACGGTCCATTATACGGACCGTACAAAAGATACGGACCGTAAATGGGTCGGGACTGATTTTGTGTATTAAAAAGGGGATCCAAGTTCATTTCATTTCATTTTCCATTCACTCCCCTTCTCTCTAAAACATCTCTCTACACTTCTCCAACAAGAATTCAAGGGGTATTTGTGATCAATTACATCAAACCAAGGAAATGAAGTATAAGAAACTCATTAAAGTTCATCCAAGACAAGGAATCCAAGTGAAGGTGAAACTAGGGTTTTGCTCAAGGGAAGTGTTTACACTCAAGGTTCATTCCTACACCATCTAAGGTAAGGTTTAAGGTATTTACATGTTGTTTAAGGTATTTGAAAGTTGAAACACTTGGATTGTGAAAGGATATAGAAAATGGGTCATGAAAGTGTGAATAGTGTCATTTTGAGTGATAATTTGAATTGAGTCACGATTATTGATGTGTTGTGATATGGTTATGTTATAAATGATATTAAGGACATGGGATAAGCATTATATGTGAGAAAACGCACGAGTATACCATGACCATGATTATGGATGAATTGAAATGGAATTGTGAAATGAGGGTAATGTAGATGAATGACGATTGATGGTTATGATATTGTGAACGTTATTATAAATGTTTGGGAGTTGATATACAATATGGGAAAAGTTGTATAAACAAAGGAAATGCTGCCCAATTTTCTCTAGCTTTAGTAAGCACATTCATGTAATCGATTAGCTAATGTGAATGCGAATTCTCTTGAAGGTAGAAACGTGAGCATTGAAGGAGAATAATCAAGCGATGGAAATTGTTAAGAGAAAGAGGTATGTAAGGCTAGTACTTTCTTTCTAAGGCATGAATCATATGGTATGAATCCTCCTATCTCTCTATGATTTTCCTACATATTGGGAACTATGAATCTACGAGTATAAAGAACTTCATATGAGATAAAGAAAAGAGATATGTTACGAATACGACGATACCAATGATGAATCTAAGTCTAGAAGTCATAAAGCTCATGATATAATATTCCTACGAAGCTAATGATCCTTATACGATTCCTATGATAGTATTTTCCTTACCTCTTCATGACTTTCCTACCTTCTAGAAAACTAAGAGCCTATGTTCATGAATACCCATATGGGATAAGATAAGATGTATGTTACGAATGCAGTAATGATAATGATGAGCCTAAGTCTAAAGATTCTAAGGCCCATAATATTATGATTGTACAAGGCTAATGATCCATATTACGATCCGTTGATGTCGTTCATTGACTACACTCACCTTATATGCTAATTCCTTCAAGGTGAGGCATAATGCTTATGAATGCTCCATAATGGAAGTGGGGGCTCTCGACCTTATGTCACCCCGACATTGTTATAGATTGCCCATAAGCTCTAATACATATGATATGACCAATGTCCCGAAAAGTTGCGAGTCTATGTTTATAGAGGATTTCACATGAGATAAAGGTAAGAGATGTGCTATAGATACGACTATGGTAACGATGAGCCTAAGTTAGAGATTATGAAGGCTATTATGCGATATTATTACGAAGCTCGTGCTACGAATACGATGCGATTCTCATAGATTGTCTTTAAATCCAAATGTATGCTCCATGAAAGGTTATGATAAGTTGATGAGACAATGCGATGATAATGATGACGATGTTGATAGTGATGACGCTAAAGATATTTATGGGCTTTTATGTATATATATATGTGCCTATGTATGACTATTATGAAACCCCGAGCTTATAAGGCCGGGTAGAATATGTATATATTTATGTAACGCGCGCACACCTCTGCAGTTGGGTACGGATAACACTGAGCCTTGATAGGGCCAGGTACGGATAACACTGAGCCTTGGTAGGGCCAGGTACGGATAACACTGAGCCTTGGTAGGGCTAGGTATGGATAACACTGAGCCCTGGTAGGGCCAGGTAGGCATAACACTGAGCCTTGGTAGGGCCAGGTAGACATAACCCTGAAGCCTTGGTTGTCCAGGTATGTATATGATATAAATATGTATATGCTATGATTATATATATATGATATATGTATGAAAAGGCCAGAAAATATATAGGTGATATTGTCGAGCCACTACGTGGCCGTATACGGATAACGTTTAAAATGTATGAGCAGATGTGATGTTATGATATATATGTATGTATGATACGACGATGTATGAGCTATGATGATACATGTACCGTGATAATATATGATATAGGCACGAAAGGTATCCTCCCTTAAAAGTTACGCAAGTTATGTCTTATGATTCTCTATTATGTTTATTTCATTCATGCCTCACAATATTCATACTGACGTCCGTTTTCATTGGACGATGTGTTCATGCCCATAGGTAAGCAGGGAGGAGGCTCAAAATTGTATAAGTCGATAAGCAGAGTGTTGAAAGCACCCCATTATTCCGGAGGTGCCATTGAGTTACTACTTTATGTACATATATGTTTTGGGCACGACGGGGTCCTTCCCATCCATATGTCTAGTACTCTAGTAGAGGCTCGTAGATACGTATGTGTGGGTAGTATGGTCTCATGACTTTGATAAGAATATATATATATATATATATATGTATATGTGTACTATTTTGATAGCCGAAGGGCTTATGTATCTAAAGGTAATTATGGTTCCAAGTGAAAAATGATGTTTCCATGATTTGAGTATGAATTTGATGAATGAATGCTTAATAAGAAATGATAACTAGCAGAATGAGCGGTACTCGGTGGATAGCCCCGGGTACCCGTCATGGCCCCTAGTAGGGTCGTGACAACCATAACAGAACAGAACAAAAGTTATCAAGGAAGAATTCATGAACACCGCAGTCCTACTTGCCATACAAGAGAACGGCTATGTATGTAGGTTGTGGCTTAGAGCGATCTTACGATGGATAATGAAGCGATCCGTTAAGTGGGATAAACACTACAAGGAAATGTTCTGTCACGACCCAAACCAATGAGCCGCGATGAGCACTCGACCACTACTGATCGAGCACCCCTAAACTCACTCCCACTCTGCACTAAACAACTTGGTGGCCCACTTTGACTGATAGTCCACTGGTACCGTTCGCGGTAGGTTTGATACGATAGATCTTATCTGAGAATTCCATGAAACATGCCTATGGCGGAGGATGACAACGCAGACCAACTTGGTCACCGTATATACTGTTCACAAAATTAAGGGACAACTGAAAGCATATGACTACCCCCACTATATATACGCCGTCTACAGACCTCTATGGAATATAGACTATAAAATGGACAGGACAAGGCCCTACCATACCCATATATTCGCATACCAGAAATAGTATACCAAAAGGATGCAACTCCGGATCGAGTGGAGCGCAGGAACTATGGTGTTACACCTCGAGAAAATCTTCTGTTGGTACGCGGGTGAATGACCTAGTGATGATCACGAGTGTATGATGTTTCCATGAGTAAGAAATGACATTTGATGACCCTAAATAAGATTCCAAAGGCAATCGCAATAAAAGAGAGGTTATGCTCCATAATGAATAATTATAGGTTTTAGAAATGTGAAAAGTTGCAAGTTTGCATTTTGGCCAGTGGTCGTAAAATGAAATACGAACCGTAAAGTGGTATACGGTCCGTAAACTGCCATGTCGTATTGTGGCTTCCAAAACTTCAAACTTTCTGCCAGATGATCAATGGTTAAATACGACCTGGAATACGGACCGTAAAGTGTTTTACGGCCCGTATACCATGATCGTAAATCACCATGTCCCAGCCTGAGTTTCTGGTTCTATTATGATTAAATATGACCACGAAGGACGGTCCATAAACTGGAATACGGACCGTAAACCAAGTTTACGACCACTGTGCACTTTAAATCAGATTTTTAAGTCATTAAATAAGGGGACCAAGGCTTATTTCATTTCACTTCTACATCACACCCCTTCTCTCTAAAACATCTCTCTACATATATTCCACAAGTTTTCAAGGGTTTTTAGTGATCAACAACACAAAATAAGTGAATCAAGTGTAAGCAAACCCATTAAAGATCATTCAAGTCAAGAAATCCAAATGGAGAAAAACTAGGGTTTTTGCTCAAGTGGGGTATTTCGACTAAGTCTTGTTCCTACAACATCTAAGGTAAGATTTATGGTATTTATATGTTGTTTAAGGTATTTGGAAGTTGAAATTCTTGGATTTTAGAAGAGTATAGCAAAATGGGTCATGAAAGATGAATAATGACGTTTTGAGAAATAGTTTGAATTGAATCATGATTGTTGTTGTGTTGTGACATGAATGACTTATAAATGAAGTTAAGATCATGAAATAGGCATTGTATGTGAATGGACGAAATCGTGTGTTATGGTCTTGAATATGGAAAATTGGAAGTGAATTGAGAATACGGATAATGTAGATGACTAAAGGCTATTGTTATGATATTGTAAATGTATTGTTGACATTTGGGAATTGAATTACGATATGGAGGAAAGTTGTATAAATAAAGGAGATGCTGTCCGATTTTCCCTAGCTTTAGCCATTTATGCTAGTTGTCAATTCTAACGATAGTATGACCTTGATGAAGGTATAAACGCAAGCGTGGAAGGGAACGTACAAGTGTTATATAGTCGAACGAAAAAGTATGTAAGGCTAACCCTTCTTTCATAAGGCATGGTTCTTTGGCCAAACGTCTAAATCTCCTATAAGACTATGATTCCCTTCAACGATTTGATTCTCCGAGCTAGTAAGCTCCCGATGCTCAATGTGCTACGATTGTACGAAGTTCCTCGTATGACGAGTAAGCCTATAGGGTAGATGTAACGATAATGACAATGATAGTAATGATGATGAGAATAAAATGATGCTAAAGATGCTTATGAGCTATTATATGTATGTGTGCCTATGAAGGGCTATAATAAGACCCCGAGCTTATGACGCCGGGTAAGAATATATGTATATGAATATGTATAGAGTATGTATATGATTATGAAACGCGCGCGCACTTCTGCAGAAAGTACGGATAACCCTGATGCCTTGGTAGGGCCAGGTATGTATGACCTTGAGCCTTGGTTGGCCAAGTATGTATGAAACACCGAACCTTTATGGTCGGGCACGCTATAGGTATATATATATGTGTGTGTGTGTATATATGACATCAATATGAGTACGAATATGTTATAAAAATGAATGTGAAGGTAAATAAATACGGATATGGATGTATGTACACGGATACGCAATAGAAATAGAATGTCCTTGTGGAAAGCAAGCAAGTGCTATGACGACGATATTATTATCTCCCATGTTATGCTATTTCATATGCTGACTCTTAAGCTTTCATATTGATATTGATCATGCTTTACATACTCAGTACATTCTTCGTACTGACGTCCTTTTGTTTGTAGACGCTGCGTCATGCCCGCAGGTGCACAGGGAGACAGGCTTGATCCATAGCTATATTTTCAGGGACTACATAGCGGAGCTCCATTTCATTCGGAGCTATAGCTTTTGGGTACTTATTCTTTTGTGTACATAATTATGGGCATAGCGGGGTCCTGTCCCGCTCATGTGATATGTTATAACCTTCTTAGAGGCTCGTAGACATGTGTATGTGGTTAGATGTGTTTGGCCTTGTCAGCCTATATTTTTGTATGTCATTTTGTTGGCCTTGTCGGCCTATGTACATTGATGTGGCATAGATGCCTATGATGATATAAGAAATATTGTCGTCCAATTGGGACTAGTATGATTGATGGCTAGAATGCCTGATTTGATTTATGTCTCACCTAGACGTTATGTGAAAGTATGTTAAAGGGGTGCCCGGGTGGGGTAGCGCCGGGTGCTCGTCACGGCCCTAGTCGGGTCGTGACATATGGCTTGGAGGAGATCCTACTAGTCTGGCTCACTCGGCTGGCTATCTGAACCTGCAGGCATGAACGCAGCGTCCACAAGAAAGGACGTCAGTACGATTAATGTACCGAATATGTAAGGCATGATTAATAATATAGTAAGAGATACCGAACATGAAAAATAACATAATGAGAAATGTAGAGCATAACATGAGGTAAGAAAATAACCTGTACATAAGATTGCCTCTTAAGGCAGATACCATGCCTGCTTAACTTTAAAGAAAAAATTTCTCATATACATATATGTAGCATAATCATTAGCCCGCGTCCGGGGTAACCATCTCACGTGTTACACCTCAGGAATTCCCCCGTGAACGTACATTGAATAGACTAATGAAGAATACGAGTATATGATGTTTTAATAAGAAGGGAACGACGTTTGACGACCGTAATTAAGATTTCAAAGGCAATTGCAATGAAAGGTAGGTTATGCTCCACAATGACTAATTATAGGTTTTGGAAATGTGAAAAGTTGCAGGTTTGCATTCTGGCCAGTTGGTCGTAAAATGAAATACGGATCGTAAAGTGGTATACGGTCCGTAAACTGCCATGTCGTATTTCAGCTTCCAAAAACTTCAACTTTCTGCCAAATGAGCAAATGGTTAAATACGACCTAAAATACGGACCGTAAAGTGGTTTACGGCCTGTAAACTGTGTCCGTAAATCACCACGTCTCAGCCTGAGTTTCTGGTTCTATTATGACTAAATACGACCACGAAGGACGGTCCGTAAACTGGAATACGGACCGTAAACCAAGTTTACGACCACTGTGTTGTTCACTCCAAACCAGATTTTAAGTCATTAAATAAGGGACCCAAGTTTATTATTTCATTTCCACATTTCATCCCCTCTCTCTACATTTATTCCACAAGATTTCAAGGATTTTTAGTCATCAACAACACAAATCAAGTGAATCAAGTGTAAGGAAACCCATTAAGATTATTCAAGTCAAGAAAATCTTATTGAAGGAAAGCTAGGGTTTTTGCTCAAGTGAAGTATTTCGACCAAGGCTCGTTCCTACAACATCTAAGGTAAGATTTATGGTATTTATATGTTGTTTAAGGTATTTGAGAGTTAAAATTTTTGGACATTCGATGAGTATAGAAAAATGCGTCATGAATGATGAATAGTGACATTTTGAGAGATAGTTTGAATTGAACCATGATTCTTGTTGTGTTGTGATATGAATGTGTTATAAATGATGTTAAGATCATAAAAATGGGCATTGTATATGAATGGACGAAGTCGGGTGATATGACCATGAATATGGGTGACTTGGGAGCGAATTGAGAAATCTAGATAATGTGGTTAACGTAAATGATTAATGGCCATTGTTATGGTATTGTGAATGTATTGTTGACGTTTGGGAGTTGAATTACGATATGGAGGAATGTTGTATAAATAAAGGAGATGCTGTCCGATTTTCTCTAGTTTTAGCCATGTGTGCTAGTTGTCGATTCTAATGATAGTATGACTTTAATGATGGTATAAACGCAACCGTTGAAAGAGAACGTGCAAGTGGTAAATAGTCGAATGAAAAGGTATGTAAGGCTAACCCTTCTTTCATAAGGCATGGTTCTTTGGACAAACGTCTAAACCTTCTATAAGACTATGATTTCTTCAAATGATTTGATCTTACGAGCTAGTAAGCTCACGATGCTTGATATGTTACGGCTGTACTAAGTTCCTCATATGACGAGTAGGCCTATAAGATAGATGTAATGATAACAACGAAGATAGTGATAATGATAGTAATGATGATGAGAATAGTATGATGTTAAAGATGCCTACGAGCTATTGTAGGTATGTGTGCCTATAAAGGGCTATAATAAGACCCCGAGCTTATGATGCCGGGTAGAACGTATGTATATGAATATGTATAGAGTATGTATATGATTACGTAATGCGCGCACACCACTGCAGTTGGGTACGGATAACACTGAGCCTTGGTAGGGCCAGGTATCTGTAACACTGAGCCTTGGTTGGCCAGGTATGTATGACCACCGAGCCTAGCTATGGTCGGGTACGTGAAACACCGAACCTTCGGGGTCGGGTATGTTATGTAAATGCTACGTATATGATATGATTATGTATGTGATATGATTATGTATACAATATGAATGTGAGTAAGGATATGTATATGAATACGGGTACTAATATGGAACGGGTACGAACATGGATACGGATATGGAGGTATGAGCACAATTACACATTAGAATGGAAAGTTTCTATGAAAGGAAAGTAAGTGTCCATGGTGATAATATTACCATCTCCCATCTTGTACTATTTCTTACTATGTTCATTATGCTTCTACATTGATATTGATCATGCTTTACATACTCAGTACATTCTTCGTACTGACATCCTTTTATTTGTGGACGCTGCGTCATGCCGGCAGGTGCACAGGGAGACAGGCTCGATCCATAGCTACATTCTCAGAGACTACATAGCAAAGCTCCATTTCCTTCGGAGCCATAGCTTTTGGGTACTTATTCTTTTGTGTACATAATTATGGGCATAGCGAGGTCCTGTCCCGCTTATGTGATATGTTATACTCTTCGTAGAGGCTCGTAGACATGTGTATGTGGTTAGATGTGTTTGGCCTTGTCTGCCTATATTTTGTATACCATTTTGTTGGCCTCGTTGGCCCATGTACATTGATGTGGCATAGACGCCTATGATGATATAAAGAGGTTGTTGTCCAAAGGGACTAGCATGATTGATGAATAGAAATGTATGTTTTTACTATGTGGCTCACCTAGATGTTATGTGAAAGTATGTCAAGGGGTGCCCGGGTGGGATAGCACCGGGTGCCCGTCGTGGCCCCTAGTCGGGTCGTGACATCACGCCGCCCACTAGTGGTGCTGCCCATGCCATATAGACACGGTGTATAAGCCGCCTGCCTTAGCGGTGCAGCCCAGCAATCTAGGCACGGTGTATAAGCCGCCCACCTTAGCGGTGCTGCCCGGCCATCTAGGCACTGTGTAATCATACATATACATATACATATACATATACATATACATAAAGCATGCATTAGAGTCCAATCAAAAGCTATAACTCTATCGGAGTGACGTAAGGTCGGTAACCTCCGATTGCATTATGGAATAAT
The DNA here is from genome assembly GCF_019175385.1 of Lycium barbarum. Lineage (NCBI taxonomy): Eukaryota > Viridiplantae > Streptophyta > Magnoliopsida > Solanales > Solanaceae > Lycium > Lycium barbarum. The sequence continues at coordinate 46,748,899 of NC_083339.1, read as the reverse complement.
CATCATCGCTATATCTCACCTTGAAGAAACCATGATTATAAGGTGAGATCAACAACAATGAATAAAATCAAGGAAATCATCCATAAGCATTGGAATCTCCAAGAATGGAATCATCATCATCATCATCATCATTATCATCATGGAACATACTTATCTTTAGCATCATAAGAAACTCTAAGAATCATGAACTTTTAGCTTTTGGGAATAAGAATGTTATGGAAGACATATATATGTTCATAAGAAAGGAATCATGCCTTTAGAAGAAAGGGAATAGCCTTAACATACCTGAAAATTCATGGCTCGGCTCTTCCACCTATTTCCGGTCTCGCAATCTACATATAAGACCATTCATGCTATAATTAGGTCCATTGTCATACACTTATCCTAAGCCTCCAAATAAATCTTTCTAGAATCTGCCGAAATTTCGGCAACATCTCGTCTATTTATATGCCTAGCCCAAAATCATAATTCAGCAACCAAAAACAACAACATCAATACAAACATTAACAACATCACTTTCAACATCAACAGGTGCCATAAAACAGCCCACACGCTGTTTTCCAACTTCCATAACTAACCAACTTTCTATACAATTATTTAACGACTTTATCTTCGTAAATAAGCCTTAAATAATAGCAAAAGAGGAAGACTCATACCTTTTTCTTGTCCAAATGATAATATCTTCAATATTCCACCTTGAATCCAAGCCAAGTCCAACACTAAATAATACCGTGATCACAACTACGCACTATCCGAGCCTTGATTAAGCAGAATCACTTGAAAATTGCTCAAACCCTCAACTTTTTTTATGACCAAATTTCCCTCTGTGTTGCTGCTCTAAAATCTGATTTTTTTGGTTAAAAAAAGGGGTTTCGCCTCTTTTATAAGGTTCAAATTCGGGTCCGGTCACTGTAGCAGTTTATTGTAGCAGTTACTATAGCACACGTTTCTGCTTTGTCAGCTGAGCTTTTAATGTCCATAATTCTCTACTCCGATGTCCTATCGATGAGCGGTTTGTTCGTTGGAAACTAAACTTGAGAAACTTCATTTTAGGCTTTAGTTTCACTTGAAAAAGATTCATATGCTAAGAGATATTCTTCCCTCAAGTTGGACCAAAATTTTCACACGAAACTTTACCCATCCTTTCTCCAAAGTCGTATTACTTCATTTCTTCCACTCATTTCCTCATAAAACCTTCCGGTATACCTTATATACATCCTTCACTCATTAAATATACTTAACAATGCTTACTTATATTCCAAAGTGGTTTTACTTAATCATAACTCAACGTACTTATATTTCAAATTTGATAAGTGCTTCTTCGAAGATACGGGGTGTAACATGTTCGACTATGAAAGAAGGGAGAAGGACACTAGTTTTGAAGGATGAGTTGAGTTAGAATTCATACCAGAATGCAGACGCAAAGGATTCACTCTAAGTAAAAGAGATAGATGATTAGGCACAGGAGAGATCGTGATAAATGATAAGGAGAAGACCCTCTCGAAGCATTCACAACAAACAATGTTATGAGTACGTATTCTAGTACGAGTGATATCAAGCAGGGTTAAGTACTTTGAGAAAACACGTATATATCTCGTGAAGTACCAGACGGAATGACGGAACCCCATAATAGGAAGAATAGTTCTAACGAACAATGAAAAGTTTAACGAACCGGCTCTTGCCAACAGCTTCAAGTATGTTAGGACATGTGGAAAAGGGTAAGGAGGCATACAATGAGAAAAAAACAGGATACATGGCCTTGCATAACAGTATCGCCATAAACGGAAGATGGTGGAGAAACACGACCCTATAAGACTAATTCAACATTCGAGGACGAATGTTCTAAAGGGGGCGAGGATGTTATATCCCGTATTTTATACATTCGGATAAGTCAAGATAAGTGCGAGAAGTTAAGGGCAAGGCTATATTTTGATCTTGTTTAATACACAAGTTGTTTATGAAAATTATTGATGTGGAAATATTAAGAAAGGGTAGGGGTAAAAAGGGAAATTCACAAGGTGGCTCATGGAAATATTAAGGGAAGTTTGGGGTTAAAAGTGAATTATGGGAACTTAAAATTCTTGAACAAAAAAAAAGGTCGAGTGGCCGTGTAACGTGGGGTGGGCCTTGGCCCACATGGATGAATTATATATGTGTATATTAGATGACTTATTAGTCATATTCTTCATCTTCCACACTTAAAAAATTCAAGAAACTTGGACAAAAACAAAGAGGGCCATTCGTCCATGGTGTAGCCGAACAACACCTTGGAAAAATTGATCACAAAAAAATTATTTTCTCCTAGCAAATCAACTAATTGGAAGGTCCTCTTTAATGTGAGATAGTTGTTGGAGCAATTAAACCACTCCTTGTTGCAAATTCATAACCCTAGCCAAGTGAGAAGTGTGGTGAAAAGGTAAGGTTTAATCATCTTTTCTATGTGTTAGAAATGATTTGTGCATGTTGTAGTATGTAGAAATGGATGAAATTCATGAAAATAAGGATGTTATGTGGTAGTCATGTTGGTGTAGGTGTTGTGTAGAAAGGATGAATTAATTTTACTTAGTATTTTGGTTGTTGTTGTAATGGATTCTATGATGGAAGTGAGTTTAATAATTCTAGTTGAAGTTGTAATTGTTGGATAGTTGTTTTAGAAGCCAATGTGACTTTAATACCACTTCTTGTATTTATGGAAAATAATGTTGTTAGTGCGTGAATTGTTGGTGTAGTTCATGAATTTGAAAGAAGGAAATTTGTTATTGCTATTGTCGCATTTTGGAGGTTTTGGGTGAAGTGGCATATTGGTTAGATTATTTTCTAATATTGTGCGGATTGTTTGAAGTGTTCTTGAGTTTTGTTTGAATGGTTTCGGATTAGTATTTGGGTGTGCGAGCATTGATGTTAGCTTGATTGCATGTAGTTGAAGTGAATGTAAATGGAATGCCGTCGAATTATGTAAAAGGGAGTTGCTAATGTTAGAATGTGTTTTGAATTAATTGTTGATGTTGTTAATATGGTTGTTGGTATTGTTGTTGATGATTTGGCCAAGTTGAATTCTCGGGGTTGTTGAATTTACAGGGGAAATGCTGCCGAAATTTTTGTAGAGAAGTACTAGCTTAGGATTGAATTCCTAAGTACTTGTAGCTAACGTTTGGTATTTAATGACGTTATTGTAGATCTTGGGGAGCCCGAGACTTGAGTTGGGATTAGCTTAGGAAGCGAGCATGGTATGTAAAGCTTACCCTTTCCTTCTTTTGGCATGTCCTAGTTGCAAGTAAGCTATGAAACGAGCCTCGGGGTAACTCCATTCATAAGATTCGAGCATGTCGACGATTTTTATTCATTTCTTGGTGTTAGTATTCCTAATATAGTCGAACTATGGTCTTTGTGGCTTTTGTATGATTAGATAACAAATATGTGTAAAGGATTTTTATTCCTAACAGCTTTGTCGAAAAATGTCTGTAACTTTCATAGACGAGCTCGGATCGCTCCGATACGTTCCTAGAGGATCCTAAAGCGAATAATGTCCACAATTTTCTTATACTAACTCGGATTGACTCGAAACGTGTTTATGATCTTCAAGCGTCGACTAGTGTATGTACCTATCGAGTCTTAAAAATTGATTTATGTGCATATAGTTTCTCACTACTCTGCTCGTGCATACTGTTATTATAACCTTCGCCGAGTCCCGGGCTGGTTCTGTCATTGTGCGCTCTATGTTATATTCGGCAGTATGATGTGTTACGGTTCCCCGAGTCCCTCGCTAGGGGGCCGGGTACCGCTTATATACGGCGTTATGATGTGTTATGGCGTATGATGTGCTATGATGTTATGATGTGTTTCGGGGTTGTACGGAGATATGAAATCTTCTGGAGTATGATGTGTTGTGGCGCCAGCGACGGAGTGGCGACCACGTTCCTGAGACCTATGCATGATTTTTTTTTATATGCATTATTTGTGTTTCAAAAACAGGCTTTTTGGTATACTGATCTCTGTACTCGTTTTCCGTACTTCTTATTTCAGTTATGATCTTGATTATTGTATTTCATGCTTTATATACTGAGTACATATTTCGTACTGACCCTCTTTCTTCGGGGGCTGCGTTTCATGCCCGCAGGTACAGACGCTCATTGTGGTTGGGTATGATGATTAGCTTAATGAGTGGTGCTCGGTAGTCAGCTCCGGGTAACCGTCATAGCCCCTAGTGGGGTCGTGACAAAATTTGCCCTCCCGTGGAAATAATGACTCAAAGAAGGAGCCTAACCACTCGTAGGCGCGAGGAGACCACCAGAATATGGAGTAGCCACATTTAATAGGCAGAAAGGAGTTTTCAAAAGCATCAGGTAGCTACATCCCTATAAGAGGGGAGGTTATGAGGTAGAAAAAAGAAGTTAAAAACATAAGCAACGATAATAAACGCTTATAAAAAAGAGCTAACATGGGAAAGAGATAGTTAAGAAATAAAAAGGGGAGTATGTATCTAAGTAACATAAGGGGAAACTGCTAATCAAAAAGGGTCAATAGGTGAGTCTATGAAGGCACATACGATATACCAGCAAGATGATCTAACATGATCATTAAAGGGACATGAATTACAACCCCATTGCATCCTAATAGGGGAGTTTAGCAAGACCATAAGAAAGGAAGGATTGGTAAAGGTAAGGCATGGAGGGGTACGACCCTAAAATAAGCAAGTTGTTAGGGGTAGGAACAAGAAGCGAGTACAAGTACTGGAAAAGGGTATACCGGTGCGAGAAGACTCGTAGTTAGGCAAAGGAGCGAGGCAAGAAGGGGGCAAACTTGAAATTATACGCCAAGGTTACGAAAGATAAGTGTCGCAGGATTATACCCTTAACATGGAAAGCAAACTAATCATTGTCAATAAGAGATTGTCAGTAGAACTATTACACCTCGTAAGTTTGTACATTAAGAGTCGTTAGGTGTTAGTCGTTAAATTGTGGACATTGGAGTTACCTCCGAAGAGATATGAGGTTATATGTGCTTAACTTATGATTATGAGGGGAAATTTTGGCCCAACATGGGGAAAAGATATCTTTTAGTATATGAGGAGATCTTGTTAAACCTTGGAAATTTCATGTCGTCGTGTAGTGAATGAACCAATGTGAGCTTAAGGATAACAGGAAGTTCTAAAGACTATAAGATGGATATTTAGTAGTTTTAGAATGCATACGTTAAGATTTTTAAGTCATATGAATTGATGAAATAAGGATTGATAAGGACAAGTGGAGTACAAGTGGAGTTTAGGAAAGGTTTCGTAAATGATTGCGTCAAGAATTTTTTGGTAAGGCCTTGAGGACGAGTTATAGGGATGTTTAGAAACTTAATGAAGTATTAAACAAGTGTTAAGAAGGACCGTATAAGGGTCTGTATAACCTAACAGAAAGAATGTGTTCCATGGCGGTGAACCACAGACACTTATACGGACCGTACAATGTTATACAGACCGTATAAGCGGTTCGTATAATGCCCGACGGGCTGATTAAGGTTAATGTATAAATACATGTTTCCACTTTTATTTTCTCATTCTTTCCACTTCTCCACTTCTCTCTAAGCCTCTAGAACATTCCATACATTCCATTTTCAAGAATAAAAGGGAAATCAAAGGTTCATATCATAAATTCAAGTGAATCGAGTGCAAGGAAGCTCTTTGGGGTTGCTAGAGTCAAGAAATCCCATGGAAGTTGAAGCTAGGGTTTCTTCAAGTGAAGTATTTCCAACCAAAACCCGTTCCAACACATTCAAAGGTGAGTTTTATGATTATTCCATGTTGTTTAAGGTATTGAAAAATTGAAACACTTGGATTGTAGAAGGAGATAGAAAATGGGTTATGAATGTAAGAATAATGTTATTTTGAGAAGTAGCTTGGAATGAATCATGATTCTTGATATGTTGTGATTGTAATTACGTTATGAATGATGTTAAGAGCATGAGAGAAACATTAGATGAGAATGAATGTAATGTTGTATTATGATCATGATTATGGATTACCTTGAGAGGAAATTGTGGGGATTGGATAATGATGAATTTGACAAAAGTTATTGATGATGATATTATGAATGTTATTATTGACGTCTGGGAGTTGATATAGGATATGGAGAGAGTAGTAGAAACAACGGAGATACTGCCCAATTTTCTCTAGCTTTAGTTCAAACACGCTTATGTTATCGATTATCTAATATGAGTATGTAATCTCTTGAAGGTAGAAACGTGAATATTGGAAGAGGAACGTTCAAGCAATAGAGTAGCTAAACGAAAAGGCATGTAAGTCTAGTCCCTTTTTTTTCTAAGGCATGACTCCTATGACATGAATCTTCCTAATTTTCCATAATCTTCCTAAATAAAGGAACTATGAGTCCATGACTGTAACGAGCTATATATGTATGAGATAAAGAAAAGAGATACGATACGAGCATGATAATGATGATGATGAATTTAAGTATAAAGAATCCTAGAGTAACATACGATGTCCATGAGGTTAATGATCCTAAGTATGATTCCATTGATGCTTTTCTTATGTACACTCACCTTAAAATGTTAGTCCCTTCAAGGTGAGACATAATGATTATGACCACTCCATAATGTAATCGGGGGTTCACGGCCTTATGTCACCCCGACATAGCCATAATTTCCTTCAAGTTCTAATGTATGTTTTGATGATAAATGTATAATGATGCTAAGTTATGATAAGTTCATGATATGCCTATGAGATGAAAAATAATGTTAAGTCTATAATGTGCTCACGATGATACAATTCCACCGTGCCTAATTGGCCGGACATGTCACCGCAAAGGTGGGCTGCTTGTGATTCCACCATGCCCAAGTGGCCGGACATGTCACCGCTAAGGCGGGCTGCTTATGATTCCACCGCGCCTAGAAGGCTGGACATGATCACCACTAGTGGGAAGCATATGATGGTTACCCGGACGCTGGTTAACGATGATGATATATATATGATACGATGATGTATGCGCTATGATGATACATGTACTATGATTATATATTATATATGTATGAACTGTATCCCTCCTTAAAAGTTACGCAGGTTACATCTTCATCTTATGTCTTATGATTTCTCTATTTTGGTAATTTCATTCATGTCTTACATACTTAGTACATTATTTGTACTGACGTCCTTTTTCTTTGGACGCTGTGTTCATGCCCACAGGTAGACAGGGAGGTGATCCAGACACGTAGGAGCTATTAGCTGACTTGAGGGCACTCCATTGTTCCGGAGGTACCATTGACTTATTATTTTGTGTATATATGTATATGTATTTTAGGTACGATGGGTCCTGTCCCATCTCTATGTCTAACACTCTAGTAGAGGCTTGTAGATACGTATTTGTGGGTAGTATGGTCCCACGACGTCCTCATATGTATATATATTATTTTTTTTATAGCCGAAGGGCTTATGTATATAAGGTAATTATGTTTCCAAATGAAAAATGGTTTTCCTATGATTTGAGTATAAGATTAATGAATGAACACTCGATGAGTACGATGGGTAATGGTATGAGCGGTGCTCGGTGGTTAGCCCCGGGTACCCGTCATGGCCCTTAGTCGGGTCGTGGCAAAAATGGTATCAGAGCAGTTCAGTCCTAGGAAGTGTCTACGAGCCATGTCTAGTAGAGTCTTGTTTATGGTGTGTTGCGCGCCACACTAATAAACAGCAGGCTACTGGACATTTAAGAAAAATGACCATCTTTCACCTTAAGAGATCGTGCGATAGAGTGGTGTTATAAGATTTTCTCCTCCTTAATAGTGTGCTATGATTTCAAAAATGCCGCCAAATGGAAAAGCTACAGCCGCCCAGAAGGGCTAGAGTGTCACGACCAAGCTAGGGGCCGCGATGGGTACCCGGGGCTAGCCACCGAGCACTGCTCGTTCTACTACTCGTCTTACTCATTTAATGCTCTTTTATCAACTTTATAATAAAATTGGAGGAAAATCATATTTTATATGGAAACGTAAATACCTTTATTTACATATGCCTCTCGTCCATCAAAACAATATGTACGTATAATAGCATTTCGTGAGACTATCTAACCCACACTACGCATCTACGAGCCTCTACTAGAGTACTAAACATAAGGACGAGACAAGACCCCGTCATGCCCAAAATTACATATACACAAATGTACACAAAAGAATAGTCATAAGCACCTCCGAACAAAGGAGTACTTTCAATCAGCTGACAGCTAATGCGGGTCTGGGTCAAGCTCTCTTCCCTGTCTACCTGTGGGCATGATCACAGCGCCCAAAGTAAACAGACGTCAGTACGAATATTGTACCAAGTATGAGAGGCATAAACAAGGAAATAAGGCAACGACATACAAGAAGCATCAATATGGAATGACTGTATCTGGCTGACAAGTGTAAAAGAAATAATGCATGCTCGCTTACTCATAGTCATCATCAGGATATGCGTGCGTAAATATATGTATATAAGTTGCCCGCCCATATAGGTACGGTGTAATAATGTATAAGCTGCCCGCCCTTATCGGATCGGTGTGATAATCATAGCATTAGCCTGCGTCCAGGGTATCATCTCATGCCGCCCACTAGTGGTGTCTGCCCATGCCATTTGGCCATAGTGTATCGTATAGCTGCCCGCCTTAGTGGTGACTGCCCGGCCAACTAGGTGCGGTGTTAAATCATCATCATACATGCTCATCTTAACATACTTATCATAACACATGCATATGGCTTATGAACAACTTTACTTTATCGGGGTGACGTAAGGTAGTGGTCCCCCGATTCCATTATGTAGCAAGTATGGACATCCTGCCTCACCTTGAAGGAACTAACATATAAGGTGAGTGTGCGCAATAAATATCATCATATCATATTTCTTATCTTATGTTACCATTCATAGATGTAGGCTTTTAGCTTTCCTGAAAAATTATGCTATGAGATTCATGCCATTAGAAGGAAGGGACTAGCCTCACATACCTTTGACGTTTAACTAAGCTATCGTTCGCTTGTTCTCTTTTGATATTGCGTTTCTACCTTCAAAAGAGAATTCGCACTTACGTTAGTTAATCGACTATAAGAACGCGCTACTATTTCTAGGGAAAATTGGGCGGCACTTCCTTTGTTTATACTACTTTTCCCATATTCTATATTAACTCCCAAACGCTCATAAAAACGTTCACAATATTGTCTTCAACAATCATCATTTATCTACATTTACCACATTCCACCATTTTTCTACAATTTCTCCACATTTATGGGCTTTAGCTCATCATCACATTTTCTCATACATGACACCTACTTCATGGTATACACGTCATTTATAGCATATTTATACTCCCAACTCATCAACATACATAATGCAATCCAACTATCATTCAAGTATGGCACTATTCACATTTTATGACCCATTTACTACACTCTTCTATAATTCATGCGTTTCAATGTATTAATGCTTCAATCATTATGAGAAGGTCATCAAACTTACCTTGGGTAGTGTTGGAACAAGCCTTGAGCAACAACACTCTTTTATGCCAAAAACCCTATTTCACTTCCTTTGATATTTCTTGGTGTAGATGAACTTTGATAGGCTTCACACTCTTGATTTCATGAATTTGGTGTTGTTGATCTTGATTTTCCTTTGATTCTTTTAAATTCTTGTGGATGAGGTGTTTTGGAGTATTCTAGAGAGTTCTTGAATTGTGAAGATGAGAAATGAAATAAAATGAGCTTGGGGTCCCTTATACTTAACTTAAAAATCTATTTTTTATGAACAGTAGTCGGGGTGTACAGTGGCCGTAAACCTAGTTTATGGGCTGTATTCTGGTTTACGGTCCATCCTTTATGACTGTATTTAAGCATATCATAAACAGAAAGGTTTGCTGTAGGTCATGGTGGTTTACGGTCACAGTTTACGGGCCGTATTTCAATTTACGGTCCGTATTCTGAGTCGTATTTTTCCATTTCAACATTTGACCGAAAGTTGAAGTTTTGATAGTTGGAAGACGATGGCACTTTACGGTCCGTAAATCACTTTACGGGCCGTATTCTGTTTTACGACCACTGGGCCTAAATGCAAATCTACAACCTTCGCATTTTCAAAACTCATGGGTAGTCATTCCCTTCTTAGTAGAACATCGTACACTCATACTCTTCGTTGGCCCATTCATTGTATGCTCACGGAAAATTTTCCGAGGTGTAACAAAGACTACGATGAAAAGGCGGGTAGAAAGAGAGCCGCCAATGAATATAGAAGAGGGCGAATCACATAATGAGGCTCTATCTAATACTTTTTCCATTCCGCCTATTATAGAAGAACAAGAAGGGGCTTCAGCTCCAGCTCCTATGCCTCCAGTTCCTCCACCGGCTATTTCGGGTTAACAAGTGACTGAGGCTATTCACCTATTGACGCAGTTAGTTGCCGCCCAGGCACAGCGGCAGAATGCGGGTCCAAGTGTTCCGGAAGCTAGTACCAGAGCCCGTGATTTTATGAGTTTGAATCCTCCGGAGTTTTTCAAGTAAAACCCGAATGAAGACCCGCAAAGTTTTATTGATGAAATGTTGAGAACATTGAATATTATTCATGCCTCCGAAACTAAATCGGTGGAGTTGGCATCTTATAGACTCCGAGATATGGTGGTATTATGGTACAGTAATTGGATATCGTCAAGAAAAGAGAATGCGCCTCCTCCCATTTGGCAAGAATTTGTAGATGCCTTCATTCGCCACTATTTGCCACCCGAGGTCCGCCGAGCTAGAGCAGATAGATTTTTGGCCGACATGGGAGATAGGGTGCACAGGTTTGTGAGTGGATTAGGGCCACATTTATTTAAGGATTGTTTGACGGCTTCGTTACAAGATGGGATGGATATTTCCCGTATTCAAGCCCATGCCCAGAATTTAGAAGGACAACAACATCCACAAAGGGATGATTGTGATATTGATAGAGGGCAAAGCAAGAGGGCCAGATCCATGGGGGCAGGTAGTGATTATAGAGGGGGATCGAGGCAGACATATCCCAGACACTCAGGCCAGTCGGCGACTAGTGCACCTCCACGATTTGCAGGTAGGAGAATTGACCGCTCCATTCCTTCAGGACAGGGTCAGAGTTCGAGAGCTTCAGGTTCCCAGTTTGGAGGTGATTACAGCCAGAGGAGACCACCAGTCCCACGATGTAGCTAGTGTAGAAAATTACACTCGGGGCCATGTCACCAGGGCACAGATGCTTGCTATGTTTGTGGACAGACCGGGCACTTGATGCGTGATTGTCTCTCGAGGTATGGTAGAGGTTGGGTTCAGCCCATAGGATCAGCGGCTGGTTCCACTTCAGTGCGCCCGGTAAGGCAGACTCCCCAGATTCTAGCAGGTCGAGGTAGAGGAAGAGGGGGAGCATCTACTTGAGGTGCCACTCAGCCCCATATGTATGCTTTAGCCAGACGACATGATCTTGAGTCCTCCCCGGATGTGGTTACACATATATTATCCGTATTTTCCCATAATGTGTTTGCATTGATAGATCCGGGTTCTACCCTATATTAGATTACTCCGTATGTTGCTGGTCGTATTAGGGTGAAACTTGAGCCAATAAAACCTTTTGAGGTATCCACTTCGGTTGGTGATCCCGTAATAGCTAGACAAGTGTATAAAAATGTGTAATTGTGATATGCAACCGCCAGACTAAAGCTGATTTAGTTGAGCTGGAGATGTTAGATTTCGATGTGATTATGGGTATGGATTGGCTGGCCTCTTCCTATGCTAATGTTGATTGCCAAATGAAAGTAGTTCGATTTTAATTTCCGGGAGAGCCCGTGCTTGAATGGAAGGGTAATACAGCCTCTCCAAGAGGTAGGTTTATTTCCTACCTTAAGGCAAGAAAGATGATAGCTAAGGGATATATTTATCACTTAGTCCGAGTTCACGATACCGAAGCAAAGTCGCCAACTTTCCAATCCGTTCTGGTAGTGAATGAATTTCTTGATGTATTTGCAGACGAACTTCAAGGCCTTCCTTCGGAAAGAAAGATTGATGTCGCTATTGATGTGTTGCCGGACACCAAGCCCATTTCTATTCCTCCTTACCGGATGGCTCCGGTAGAACTGAAAGAGCTAAAGGCACAGTTGATAGATTTGCTTGAGAAGGGGTTTATTAGACCCAGTTAATCACCATGAGGAGCACCTGTCCTATTTGTAAGAAAGAAAGATGGATCCCTACGAATGTGCATCGATTATAGGCAGTTGAATAAGGTGACGATAAAGAACAAATATCCTCTCCCAAGGATTGATGATTTGTTTCATCAACTACGGGGTGCCAAGTGGTTTTCCAAAATAGACTTGAGGTCAGGTTATCATCAAGTGAGAGTTTGAGAAGAAGATATTCCCAAAATAGCTTTCAGAATGAGATATGACCATTATGAATTCCGGGTGATGTCATTTGGGTTAACTAATTCCTCGACAGTGTTCATGAATTTGATGAATAACGTATTTAGGCCTCTCTTGGATTTATTCGTAATAGTGTTCATTTACGACATTCTGGTATACTCTCGTAAAGAATCAGAATATACTGACCATTTACGTATTGTTCTTGGAATTCTTCGAACTCGAAAATAGTATGCAAAATGTTCAAAGTGCGAGTTTTGGCTGAATTCTGTGACATTTCTGGGTCATGTCATTTCAGATGATGGCATTCGAATTGATACTCAGAAAATTCAAGCTGTGAAGAATTGGCCCTGGGCTACGATGCCTACATAAGTCCATAGTTTTCTCGGATTTGTAGGTTACTATAGAAGGTTCGTAGAGGGGTTTTCCTCTATTTCGGCCCCATTGACGAAGCTAACCCAAAAGTTAGACAAATTTCAATGGAATGGTGCTTGTGAACGCAGTTTCCAAGAGTTAAAGGACAGATTAACCTCAGCCCCAGTCTTGACACTCCCAGAAGGGCCAGATGGTTACGTTGTCTATTGTGATGCTTTCGGTGTGGGGTTAGGATGCGTATTGATGCAGCACGGTAAAGTTATTGCTTATGCTTCTAGACAGCTGCGAAAACATGAAAAGAACTACCCAACTCATGATCTCGAATTAGCTGTAGTTATTTATGCATTAAAGATGTGGAGACATTACTTGTGTAGCGTGCATGTTGATATGTATACAGATCACAAGAGCCTTCAATATATTTTCAAACAGAAGGAGTTGAATCTGCGGCAGAGGCGGTGGTTAGAATTATTGAAAGATTATGTAGTGAGTATTTTATACCACCCCGGGAAGGCAAATGTAGTACCTGATGCGCTTAGCCGCCGATCGATGGGCAGCCTATGTGAAGTTCCTCCACAGAAGAGAGAATTAATTCATGAGCTCCACCAACTAGCTAATCTTGGAGTACGCCCAATTGATTCAGGTAATGCTGGAATTGGTATTAATAATCCTACAGTTTCGTCCCTAAATATGGAAGTGAAAGAGCGTCAATATAAAGATCCTCAGTTGAGCCGTTATAGAGACACATTTCATGAAAAAGAGAAGTCTCCATTTGAAACTTCTATGGATGGAATTCTTAGATACCGAGGCAGGCTATGTGTTCCGAATGTTGCGGAATTGCGCCCGTCGAATTCTAGAAGAAGATCATTATTCTCGATATTCTATTCATCCAGGAGCAACAAAGATGTATCATGATCTTAAGTTAATTTATTGGTGGGATGGCATGAAGAGAGACATAGCGGAATTTGTAGCCCAATGTCCAAATTGCCAGCAAGTTAAAATCGAACATCAAAAGCCAGAAGGATTATTGCAAGCAATGGAATCCCTACTTGGAAATGGGAAGTGATCAACATGGATTTTATTGTGGGGTTACCTCGTTCCCGAGGCAAGTATGATTCCATATGGGTGATCGTGGACAGACTCACGAAAGCAGCTCATTTTCTTCCTGTTAGAACTACGTACTCTGTAGAAGATTATGCAAGGTTGTATCTCAAGGAGATTGTGCAACTCCATGGTATTCTGATATCCATTATCACATACAGAGGATCACAATTTACAACTAAGTTCTGGAAATCCTTCCAAGAAGGTCTAGGTACTCAAGTAAAGCTTAGCACGACGTTTCATCCGCAAACCAATGGGCAGGCCGAACGTACCATTCAGACCTTGGAAGTTATGCTACAAGCATGTGTTCTAGATTTCGGTGGTAGTTGGGATGACCACTTACTCCTTATTGAGTTTGCATATAATAACAACAACCATTCCAGTATTCAAATGGATCCATATGAAGCTTTATATGGAAGGAAGTGCAAGTCTCCAATTGGATGGTTTGAAATAGGAAAAGTACAGCTAATAGGCCCTGAATTGATTCAACAAGCAGTAGAAAAAGTCAAGGTGATCCGAGATCGATTGTTGACAGCCAAAAGTCGCCAAAAATCTTATGCGGACAACAGCCGGCGAGACTTAGAATTTCAAGTTTATGATTGTGTATTCTTAAAGGTGTCACCAATGAAAGGAGTGATGAGATTTGGTAAGAAAGAAAAGTTAAGTCCTCGATACATTGGACCTTATAAGATTATCTGCAAGGTGGGTCAAGTAGCTTATGAATTGGACTTGCCTCTAGAACTTGAATCCGTCTATCCAGTTTTTCATGTCTCAATGCTCCGCAAGTGTGTTGGAGACCCTATGAGGATTGTCCTAATAGATTATGTTGAAGTGACAGCAAAGCTAGTCTATGAAGAAGTGCCCATTACCATAGTAGACAGGCAAGTACGAAGACTTTGAAATAAGGAAGTAGCCTCAGTTAATGTCTTATGGTGAAATAATAACCGAGAATAAATGACTTGGGATGAAGAAGAGAGTATGAAATCCAAATACCCGCACTTATTTCAACCCCCGGAAGAGAGCGAAGATGCAACACCAAGATTATGAGGTATGTAAGTTTTCTTTTTATGCATATGGGTCGTGTGTGGCCAACTTATATTGCTATTGTGTTGTGGCTCTGTGAGGCAATATTATTGTGGACTGTTGTGACAGGATGGTAGCGCCATATTACAGGAGAAACTATGGCAAAATTTTCGTAGAATTCCTGAGTGCTTAACATTCGAGGACGAATGTTCCAAAAAGGGGGGAAGTGTGTTACACCTAGGAAATTTCATGTTGTCGTGTAGTGAATGAACCAATGCGAGCTTAAGGATAACAGGAAGTTCTTAAGACTATAAGACAGATATTTACTAGTTTTAGAATGCATATGTTAAGATTTTGAAGTCATATGAATTGATGAAATAAGGATTGATAAGGACAAGTGGAGTACAAGTTGGGTTTAGGTCCATATCATAAATTCAAGTGAATCGAGTGCAAGGAAGCTCTTTGGGGTTGCCAGAGTCAAGAAATCCCTGGGAAGTTGAAGCTAGGGGTTTTCTTCAAGTGAAGTATTGCCAACCAAAACCCGTTCCTACACATTCAAAGGTGAGTTTATGATTATTCCATGTTGTTTAAGGTATTGAAAAGTTGAAACACTTGGATTGTAGAAGGAGATAGAAAATGGGTTATGAATGTAAGAATAGTGTTATTTTGAGTAGTAGCTTGGAATGAATCATGATTCTTGATATGTTGTGATTTTAATTACGTTATGAATGATGTTAAGAGCATGAGAGAAACATTAGATGAGAATGAATGTAATGTTATATTTGATCATGATTATGGATGACCTTGAGAGGAAATTGTGGGGATTGGATAATGATGAATTTGACAAAATTTATTGATGATGATATTATGAATGTTATTATTGACGTTTGGGAGTTGATATATGATATGGAGAAAGTAGTAGAAACAAAGGAGATATTGCTCAATTTTCTCTAGCTTTAGTTCAAACACGCTTATGTTATCGATTATCTAATATGAGTATGAACTCTCTTAAAGGTAGAAACGTGAATATTTGAAGAGGAACGTTCAAGCGATAGAGTAGCCAAACGAAAAGGTATATAAGGCTAGTCCCTTTTTTTTTCCAAGGCATGACTCCTATGACATGAATCTTCCTAATTTTCCATAATCTTCCTAAATAAAGGAACTATGAATCCATGACTGTAACGAGCTATATATGTATGAGATAAAGAAAAGAGATACGATACGAGCATGATAATGATGATGATGAATTTAAGTATAAAGAATCCTAGAGTAACATACGATGTCCATGAGGTTAATGATCCTAAATATGATTCCATTGATGCTTTTCTTATGTACACTCACCTTAAAATGTTAGTCCCTTCAAGGTGAGACATAATGATTATGACCACTCCATAATGTAATCGGGGGTTCACGACCTTATGTCACCCCGACATAGCCATAATTGCCTTCAAGTTCTAATGTATTTTTTTATGATAAATGTATAATGATGCTAAGTTCTGATAAGGTCATGATATGCCTATGAGATGTACAATAATATTAAGTCTATTATTTGCTCACGATGATACAATTCCACCGTGCCTAAATGGCCAGACATGTCACCGCAAAGGCGGGCTACATGTGATTCCACCGTGCTCAAATGGCCGGACATGTCACCGCTAAGGCGGGCTGCTTATGATTCCACCGTGCCTAGAAGACCGGACATGATCACCACTAGTGGGCAGCATATGATGGTTACCCGGACGCGGGTTAACGATGATGATATATATATGATATGATGATGTATATGCTATGATGATACATGTTCTACGATTATATATTATATATGTATGAAATGTATCCCTCCTTAAAAGTTACGCAGGTTATATCTTCATGTTATGTCTTATGCTTTCTCTATTTTGTTCATTTCATTCATGCCTTGCATAATCAGTACAATATTCGTACTGACGTCCGTTATGTTTGCACGCTGTTGTTACACATTGGAAAATCCACCGTATATGTACAGTGAATAAGCTAACCAAGAGCGTAGTGTATGCGATGTTTTGATGAGTAATAAAAAGTATTAGATGACCCTCGACGAGGTTCTAAAGGCATACGATGCAATGAAAGAAAGTTGCTATGGAAAGCGAATCATACGTCGTGTATCGGGTAGGAATTTCGAACAACGAGACCATGATGGCATAATGATGTCTTAGAGAAGTGTGATGATGTCCCTAAGATTGATATTGAGGTGCCAAACAAGTGCCAAGAAGGTTCCATAAGGATCGGAGATCAAACGAGTCGACGAAAACAAGTTCCGGAGAACTGGACAATATACGGCCAGACATACTGGCCGTATAATATATACGGACCATATGTCTAGTCCGTAGATCCAGCCCAGAACACCAAGGTTCACTGGACCAAATATACGATCCCAACATACGGTCAGTAAATATTATACGGACCGTATAAAGATGGTCGGCCAGATTTGTATTTTTAATATAAGGGACCCTTTCATTTCATTTTTCATTCCATTCACTCTCCACTCTTGAAGAACCATCTAGAAAACTCTACACTCTTCCACTACAAGAGAAATCAAAGGAAAACTAAGATCATCAACACCAAATCTATGAATCAAAGTGTATGAAACTCAAGTAAAGCTCATCTTCTTCAAAGAAAAACCAAAAGAGGTGAGATAGGGTTTTGTTGCTAGAGGAGAAACTCCACTCAAGACTTGTTCAACCATCATCCAAGGTAAGTTTCATGACCATTTTATGTTGTTTAAGGTATTGGAAGGTTAAGATACCCGAATTGTAGAAGAGCATAGCAAATGGGTCATTCAAGAGTGAATAGTGTCATGAGTGAGTGGTAGTTGAATGGAATCATGAATGTTAGTGTGTTGTGAGTATGAATACGTTATAAATGATATGTAGACCGTGAGATAAGTGTGATACACAGGAAAATACGATAGCGAACCTATAACAATAAATGTGAAGAAATTTGAGAGAAATGGTGGATTTTGTTTAAAGTATATAAAAGATGATTGTTGATTGCCATATTGTGATTGTTGTTGTGAGTGTTGGGAGTTGATACGGAATACGGGAAAAGTAGTATAAACAAAGGAAGTGTTGCCCAATTTTTTCTAGAAGTAGTAGTGCGTTCTTATAGTTGGTTAACTAACGATCGTGTGAATCCTCTTTTTGAAGGTAGAGGCGTGACCTTGAAGGAGAATAAGCAAACGGAAAATTTCTTAAACGACAAAGGTATGTGAGGCTTAACTCTTCTTTCAAAAGGCATGAATCCTTAAAGCTTTCCACAAATCCTTCTATAAGATGAAGCTTAAGAGTCCTTCTATATATTAAATCCCCTATGAGCATGATAGTGATGATAATGATCTAGGGTCTAGAGACTCAAGAAATTGTGGCATGATGTTCCTACAATGCTAATGATGTTATTATTGTTAACACTCACCTTATGATTTATTCCCTTCAAGGCGAGGCATGATACTCATAAATGTCCATAATACAATCCGGGGTTCACGACCTTACGTCACCCCGACATAGTATGGTTGTCTTAAAGCCTAATGAATGCTCTTAATGCTGTTGTATGTTATGAAAATAAGACGATAAGTAATGCTACCTTGTAACACTATGGGACACATGGAACACTAAGAAATGATAACATGATGCTATGGTTTGGGATGTATAATAATGATGTGTTATGATTGATGTTGTGACGATAAGATTCCACCGTGCCTATATGGCCGGGCATGTCACCGCTAATGCGGGCTGCGTATGATTCCACCACGCCTATATGGCCGGGCATGTCACCTCTAATGCGGGCTGCGATGTTTACACCGAGACGAGAGGGCCGGGCACGATCACCACTAGTGGGCGGCATATGAGGGTTACCCGGACGCGGGTAACGATACAGATTAGGATGTGGTGATGTATATGATGATGGACGTGATGATGTATGGGATGTGATAACATGTGTACTATGATTATGTAAAATGTGAAATATGATAGTAATACGATTTCTTTTGAGATTGTGCAGGTTATATCTTTGTCCCCTGACTCATGAACTTTCTATTATGATTGTTTATTTCATTCCTACCTTACATACTCAGTACAATATTCGTACTGACGTCTTTTTTTTCTTTGGACGTTGTGTTCATGCCCACAGGTAGACAGGGAGGAGATCTTGCTCCAGATTCTTAGAGGCTGCTAGCTGATTGAAAGCCCTCCATTGTCTCGGAGGTGCCTATGATGATTCTTTTGTGTATAGTTGTAGATGTCATCTCTTAGAGGCTCGTCGATACTCGACGTGGGTCGTGTGGTTTCATGGCATGGTCATTATGTATATATGTATATGTATGTATTATTTTGCTAGCCTAAGGGCTCGTATGTATAAAAGCATTTCGTTTCTAAATGAAAATGGATTTTATTATAAATTGAGCATGAATCAGATAAGTGATGGCTAAATAAGCTTAAGAAGTGATGGAACGTGCGGTGTTCGATGATTAGCCCCGGGCACCCGTCGCGGCCCCTATCTGGGTCGTGACAAAAGTGGTATCAGAACAGTTCGGTCCTAGGAAGTGTCTACGAGCTGTGTCTAGTAACGTCTTGTTTAGGGTGTGTAGCACGCCACATCAATAAACAAGGGGATACGGGGCATTTAGGAAAAATGACCATCTTTCTTCTACGAGATCGTGCGATAGAGCCGTGTATAAGATGTTATCCTCTCTAATAGTGTACTATGATTTCAGAATGCCGCCAAAGGGAAAGGCTACAGCCGCCCAGAAGGGCAAGATTATAACAAAGAGGTGGGCAGAAAGAGAGCCTCCGATGAATATAGAGGAAGGCAAAACGCACAACGAGGCCTTGTCAAACACTTCCTCTACCCCGCCTAATGTGGAAGAGCAAGGAGGAGCCCCAGCTCCAATTCCTCCGCCGGCTGCTTCGGGTCAACCAATGACCGAGGCTATTTAGTTATTGACCAGTACAAAGCCGGAGGACGACCCCCAAGGTTTTATTGATGAAATATTGAGGATGTTGAAGATTGTCCATGCCTCCAAAACTGAATCCGTGGAGTTGGCATCCTATAGGCTCCGGGATGTGGCGGTGTTATAGTACAACAATTGGGTATTATCAAGAGGAGAGAACACGCCTCCTCCGGTTTGGCAAAAGTTCGTAGATGCTTTCATTCGCCACTATTTGCCACCTGTGGTCGGCCGAGCTAGGGCGGATAGATTTCTTAATTTGAGGCAAGAACACATGAGTGCCCGGGAGTATAGCATGCAATTCAATTCTTTGGTTAGATATGCTCCGACTATGGTGGCCGACATGGGAGATTGGGTACATAGATTTGTGAGTGGTTTGGGACCGTATTTATTCAGAGATTGTCTGAAGGCTCCCTTGCAAGACGGGATGGACATTTCCTGGATACAGGCCCATGCTCAGAATTTAGAGGGACGACAACGACAAGAAAGGGGCTATCGCGACAGTGATAGGAGGAAAAACAAAAGGGATAGATCTGAGGGCACAGGTGGTGATTGTAGAGGGGGATCGAGGCAGGCTTATTCCCGACATTCAGGCCAGTCAGCGACTAGTGCACCTCCCCGGTTCGCGGACAGGGTATTTGATCGCTCTTTTCCGTCAGGAAAGGGTCAGAGCTCGAGAGCTTCGGGTTCTCAGTTTGGGGGTGATTATAGTCAGAGAATACCGCCAGTTCCACGATGTAGTCGGTGCCGCAAATTACATTCAGGACCGTGTCGTCAGGACACTGATGGTTGTTATGTTTATGGGCAGACCGGACATTTTATGCGAGATTATCCCTCGTGATATGGTAGAGTGGGGTTCAGCCCACAGGCTCAGCAGCGGGTTCCTCGTCAGCACGCCCCGTAGGGCAGACTTCTCAGATGACAGCAGGCCGAGACAGAGGCAGAGGGGCAGCATCTACTTCGGGTGCCACTCAGCCCCGTGTATATGCTTTAGCGGGAGGACAGGATCTCGAGTCCTGTCCGGATGTAGTCACAGGTATATTGTCTATATTCTCCCGTGACGTGTATGCGTTGGTAGATCCAGGTTCTACATTTTCTTATATTACTCCATATGTTGCTGGTTGTATCGGGGTATAACCAGAGTCAATTAAACCCTTTGAGGTACTCACCCCAGTTGGCGATCCTGTGATAGCAAGACAAGTGTACAAAAATTGTGTTATTGTGATATGCGATCGTCAGACCCAAGCTGACTTGATTGAGTTAGAAATGGTAGAATTCGATATAATCATGGGTATGGATTGGTTGGCCTCGTGTTATGCAAATGTTGATTGTCGCACAAAAGTGGTTCGATTCCAATTTTCGGGAGAGCCCGTGCTCGAATGGCAGGGTAATACAGCATCTCCGAAAGGTAGGTTTATTTCCTACCTCAAGGCAAGGAAGATGATAGCCAAGGGCTATATTTATCACTTAGTTCGGGTTCATGATACCGAGGCAAAGCCACTAATTTTCCAGTCAGTTCCGGTAGTGAATGAGTTTCCAGACGTATTTCCAGATGAACTTCCAAGTCTTCCACCAGAAAGGGAAATTGATTTCGCTATTGATGTATTGCCGGACACAAAGCCTATTTCTATTCCCCCTTATCGAATGGCTCCAGCAGAATTAAAAGAGCTAAAGGCGCAGCTGAAAGACTTGCTCGAGAAGGGATTCATTAGACCCAGTTCATCACCGTGGGGAGCCCCGGTCTTGTTTGTGAGAAAGAAAGACGGAACTTTATGAATGTGTATCGACTACAGGCAATTGAACAAAGTGACGATAAAGAACAGATATCCTCTCCCAAGGATTGATGATTTATTCGATCAATTGCAAGATGCCAAATGGTTTTTAAAAATAGATTTGGGGTCGGGCTACCATCAAGTGAGGATTAGAGAAGCGGATATTCCTAAAACATCCTTCAGAATGAGATACGACCACTATGAATTCCGAGTGATGTCATTCGGGTTGACTAATGCTCCGGCTGTATTTATGAATTTGATGAACAACGTATTCAGGCCTCTCTTGGATCTATTTGTGATTGTATTTATTGATGATATTCTGTTATACTCTCGCACGGAATCGGAACATGCAGATCATTTGAGGATCGTTCTTGGTATTCTTCGAGCCCGGGAGCTATATGCAAAATTTTCAAAATGCGAGTTTTGGCTGAATTCTGTGACATGTCTGGGCCATATGATTTCCAATGACGGTATTCGGGTCGACACTCAGAAATTTGAAGCAGTGAAGACTTGGCCAAGGCCTACAACGCCTACAGAAGTTCGTAGTTTCCTGGGTTTAGCAGGCTATTATAGAAGATTTGTAGAGGTCTTTTCATCCATTTCAGCCCCATTGACGAAGTTAACCTAGAAGACGGCTAAATTCCAATGGGATGATGCTTGTGAACGTAGTTTCCAAGAGTTGAAAAACAGGTTGAACTCAGCTCCAGTTTTAACACTTCCAGAAGGGCCAGATGGTTAAGTTGTGTATTGTGATGTTTTCGGTGTGGGATTAGGATGCGTGTTGATGCAGCATGGTAAAGTTATTGCATATGCTTCGAGACAATTGCGGAAACATGAGAAGAATTATCCAACACATGATCTTGAATTGGCTGCGGTTATTCATGCCCTGAAAATGTGGAGGCATTACTTGTAGGGTGTGCATGTTGATATCTATACAGATCACAAGAGCCTCCAGTATATTTTCAAGCAAAGGGAGTTGAACCTGCGGCAAAGGCGGTGGTTAGAATTATTAAAAGATTATGATGTTAACATTTTATACCACCCCGGGAAGGCGAATGTAGTAGCCAATGCACTTAGCCGCCGATCAATGGGCAGTTTATGTGAAATCCCTCCGGAAAGGAAAGAGATGGTTTAATAACTTCATCGATTGGCTAATATTGTGGTGCGAGTAATTGATTCAGGTAATGCGGGTATTAGTATCAAAGATTCCGCCATTTCGTCCTTGGATCTGGAAGTGAAGGAACGGCAGTATGAAGATCCTCAGTTATGTCATTATAGAGACGCATCGCATGGAAGGGAGAAGTCTCCGTTTGATATTTCGGTTGATGGAATTCTTAGATACCAAAGCAGGTTATGTGTACCAAAGGTGGCGGAATTGCGCCAACGAATTCTGGAAGAAGCGCATTGTTCCCGGTATTGTATTCATCCAGGTGAAACCAAAATGTATCATGATCTCAAAATGATGTATTGGTGGGATGGCATGAAGAGAGACATAGCAGAATTCGTAGCATTTCCCAAATTGCCAACAAGTAAAAGCGGAACATCTAAAGCCAGGAGGCTTATTGCAAGCGATAGAAATACCCACTTGGAAATGGGAAGTGATTAACATGGATTTCATCGTGGGATTAACTCGTTCTCGTGGTAAATATGATTCTATATGGGTGATCGTGGATAGATTGACAAAAGCAGCCCATTTTCTTCTAGTTAGAACCACGTACTCAGCAAAAGACTATGCAAGGCTGTATCTCAAGGAAATTGTGCGACTCCATGGTATTCCATTGTCTATTATCACGGATAGAGGAGCACAGTTTACAGCTAAGTTCTGGAACTCGTTTCAAGAAGGTTTGGGCACGCAAGTGAAGTTGAGTACGACATTCCATCCACAAACTGACGGGCAGGCCGAGCGTACCATTCAAACCTTAGAAGATATGCTACGGGCGTGTGTGTTGGATTTCGGTGGTAGTTGGGATTATCATCTGCCATTAATTGAATTTGCATACAACAATAGCTACCATTCTAGTATACAAATGGCCCGTATGAAGTGTTTTATGGAAGGAAATGTAGATCTCCAATCGGATGGTTCGAAATAGGAGAAGCACAATTAGTGGCCCTAAATTGATCCAACAAGCAGTGGAAAAGGTCAAGGTGATTCGAGATCGGTTTTTAACAGCCCAAAGTCGCCAAAAGTCCTATGCGGACAACCGCCGACGAGACTTGGAGTTTCAAGTTAATGATCGGGTGTTCTTGAAAGTGTCGCCAATGAAAGGGATAATGAGATTTGGCAAGAAGAGGAAACTAAGTCCTAGGGTACATCGGGCCCTACAAAATCATTCGCAAGGTGGGGCAGGTAACATATGAATTGGAATTGCCTTCGGAGATTGAATCAGTCCATCCAGTCTTCATGTTTCGGTGCTCCGCAAGTGTGTTAGATACCCACAAGGATTGTCCCGATAGACGATGTGCAGATAACGAAAGGCTAACTTATGAAGAGGTGCCTATTGCCATCTTGGATAGGCAAGTGTGAAAGCTTCGAAATAAAGAGGTAGCGTAGTCAAAGTCCTATGGCAAAACAACAATCGGGAAGAAATGACTTGGGAGCAGAAGAGTAGATGAGGTCCAAGTATCCGCACTTATTCCAACCCCAGGAGAGATACAAAATGAAACGCCGACCATTTAAGGTATGTATGGTTTATCTTTATGTTTTTGGTCCTGTGTGGCCATAGATATGATGCTATTGTGATGTAGCCCTGTGAGGCAATGATATTATGGGTTGTTGTGATAGGTTGGTAGTGCCAAGTTACAGGGGAAACTCTGGCGAAATATTTGTAGAATCCCGAGTGTTTAACATTCGAGGACGAATGTTCCAAAAGCGGGG